>NC_133930.1:25481070-25781070 GCF_964199755.1 Larus michahellis
GCAGACCTGTCAGAAGGAGACTCCAGAAAGAGCAAAAGTCCAGAACAAAGTCCACATTGTCCTCGAAGACAGGCCCTTGCTTCCAAGCTTTGTTTCTTTTAGGTCAATGACTTTCTGAGCAGCAAACTTTAAGACTCCTTTGGTACCCTGGAAGTTGCAGTCTCTGGGGTCTAGCTGTCTGCTGCTCCCTGCTTCTCCCAGCAGGCTTGCTGTGTTCTTGACCAAGCTTACTGCTCTGGGCTCGCCTGACATACACACCCTGTGGCCTCTGACAACCCCTCCATTAATCTGAATGTGCTCCAGTGCTCCCCATGGGAAAAGCAATCTCCCCCCATCCAGCCAGTGCATTCCACCCAATTCAATTTTTCCATTAAGAAGTGTAGCAAAAAAAATGTAGTTATGAAAAGAAAATACCAGCGTAAAAGAAAATACTGCTAGCAACCTTTCCAAAGGTTATTACTGTCATTCTTTATAATTAAAACCAAATGACTGTGACACACTAAAATATAGAGGGTATGTAAACAGCCACTTTTGGCCATGTGACTGAGGAAACATGGAAAAACCAGACAGCCATATTGTGTGTGTAAATACTGACAAGCACCAATCACTTGAGAGAAAAACTATCAGGTTTCAACTGCAACCTACCTAGAAAGTTATTATAATCTCCCAGTTATTAACGAAATTTATGCTTGTCATGCTTTCAGGGCAGGACAGACAATCACCAGTTAAAAACAGAGATGAACTACTGAGACATAGTGGTAAAATACACACAGCGCCCCTTGCCGAATGGCTGGCTGAGCATTACATCCCAGACCGGTAAAGTGCCACAACAGCAAATATATATGAAATCATAATATTCAATTTAAATAATATAATTTGGGTACATTTATATAAAAGATAGAAATTATTTGGAGTTGTATGTTATCATAGGAAATAGAAAGTAAGCCCATGAGAAAAAAAAAAAGTTAGTTTAGTTAAGGGAAGGCCACAGCTGTGATAGGGAGAAAAGCTGGGGAGGAAAGACAGGGAACCTGCCTCTGGAGGCTGCAGCCTATGAAGAATGTATGGCAGCTTTCCTTCTTACCTACAGCACCTTCATGGTAGAAGTGACCCCTCTTTCTGTTTATCCTATCCTACTTAAAAAGGAAGAGGGAAACAGATGTGGACCATTACATAGCAACATGAACAGGCTCATGAGTTTTGAAGACTTTGTTTGCTATGTTGTCTTCAATAATTAATCACCTTGATGCAAGACAATAACTCTCATTATGGAATTAATGGAAGCTCTTATGTGCTTCTGCATTCCATTACTATTTGCAATGCATGCACAACAGGTTTATACTTCATTTTGCTCACTTCACACCTTTATGATGCCAGCACCTTTTAGTTTTATAGTCCATAAAAGAGCACAGCTCATTTTCTAGACTAAGCAGAGAAATTTTTTTTAAAATTACTGTTGTCCATGCTAGATATGACTAAGAGAAGGCACAAAAGAATTGCAATGGACAGAGTGAGGAAAGAAAAACTAAGAAGTACTGTCATCTAATTGACACTTCTTTTAAACATAGGTATCTATTTTAGATTCAGTAAAAAATTATTTTAGTTAAAAATTTATTTTAGTTAAAGATTAAGAAACTCTGATATAGTTGAAGTTTTTTCTGACCTAAAAGGCTTTTCATTTCCCTAACATTTTCTCAAACTCACTTTTTGGTCTGGAAGTTCCTCATTTGGACTCAAAGTTCTGGAGAAACTGTGATCTAACAGAAAAACCTCTTATCTTACCACTGGATCAACATAGCCAAATTTACAGTTTCTTTCCTAGTAATCACTTTCTCAAAAAGACTATTCCAGCTACTCTTCCTAAAACACATGGAGAAGAACCTCTTGGAGAAGAACCCAAGCCTCATGGTAAAATTGGCTAAGATTTTTTTTTCCCCTTTTCCTGATGATGAAACTCACTTTTGAAGACTTTCATGTTTTTCAAGCTTTACTTCAGATAATGCTTTGAAACTAAGAAAATTATGACACTTTCACAAAAGTGGTTGTCAGAAAGCACACAAGAAGAAGAAATAGCAGAAACTTAACTTCAACACATCATGTAAACATCTATTTCCATCAGCTATTGCTTCAGAGTAATGGAAGATAAAAGAACACATTTCTACTCTGTATGGATATGTTTCTGAAGTAAAACAAATTAGTGTTAATACATGCAAACTAACTTAGATTGGATGGACTAGCATCCTTAAAATATCTGGAGCCTGGGATTAGCAATACAAACTACAGAGGTTTTGATTATCTTCATCAAGATATAGGCGAACAACATATGCAGTTCAATAAAGACTGTAAGGGAAGTAAGATAAAAGCAAGCAAAGTGATGGGACATACAGAAAGAAGAGTAAATAAAGTTACTGTACTGTAAAGTGCAGTGGGGAATGTTTTTTCAAAACTATGGAGAATGCTGAAAAATTAGGAAGTATTCAGAGGAGAAAAATCATAGAAGATTAAGGTTATAGCAAGAGTAAGAGGAATGACTGTGATTATTCAACTGTTTTTTTCCCCACGGACACATAAGAGTGTATATAACGGAGCATTAAATCCGCTAAGTTAAAGTATTTTATATTGGCAATTGACACAATTAAGGCTAAATTGTACATTTTAAGTTATGCCTTCCTTATTTATTCACGTGTATAGCACAAACCCTTTATCTAGATTTCCACTTCATTGACTGTACTCTGATTCTAAAAAAAAGTTCACTTTCAAAAAGAAAGTTTTCTTTTTAGAAGAATATATATATTTTAAATAAGACACAGTCTACTAGTTATATGAAAACTTTGTTTAAACAAGTGAGCTAAACTGTTAAAGCAAGTGGGCGTAAATGTTTCTGGATGTTATAGATTCTGTGGACCAAAAGGATTGGACAGATTTTTAAATCTTCAGTTAAAAATACCTTAATATATAAAATAGACAAAACGTTAAGCACGAACATGAAGAATTAATCAAAATATAGCTGACAATTTTTATATATAGAAAAAAGGAAAATAATAATGTCACAAGTATTAGACAAGAGATCAGCTTAAACACATATAAATACCCATGAATAGGGATACTGATAATAACTGTAACAACTGCAAATAAAGCCCTACAAGACCCAGTATAAAGTCAGCAAATATCATGAAAGCTTATAAAAATTGGGTTTTTTTCAGACCACTACTGAAAAAAAAAAACAAAACACCTGTTTGATTTCAATCTATCTACAGATTTAGGTAAACATGGACTTGCAAAATTACACCCTCATGATCTAGTTATCCTGCCTTTGAAGACCTTAAGCCCCCTTCCCAGCCTACATAACATTACATCGAAGTATCTTCCTTCTTTCTTCCTCCTTCCCTGTCTCCAACACTGCAAAATAGAAAATCATACACATCCAGCTTTCACTCCTTTATTCCTTGCAGGGACACACAATTTAGTATTTTCTGCATGTTTAACATCCTTCCAGAGTTTCACCAAGATGCCTTTTTAAATGGACATTCTGATGATGCATCTTTCCATACCACTTCCCCTCATAATCTAATCTTAGGTCAGATCTAAGGCTGTCCTGGCCTTTGCCTCCAAAAGGAATTATTACTAGCACTTGGAGAAAAAAAAAATTAAAACACAAGGTATGGATACATTGATAACTCCCAACCTCTGTTACTAAACAGCTTAGAGGCTTCCTGAGCCGATGGCTAATCTGAATCGTTGTTAATAGCCACTGATCGGTCTATCTCTTCCTGTAACGCATATACACTTCCTGTCCATAGTTAAAATTTGGAAATTATTGCCACAGAGCATGTAAGGTGCGTTTAATAAGAGTTTCATTCTTTTTCCTTTATTTGAAGGCTGTTTTAAAGCACCATGAGTACATTGAGGGGCTGCTATTTTTTTTTTTAGCATGAGAAAGACTGAAAGAAATAATTCAATATTTTCTCCCCCATATCATCAATGATTTATAGATCTCCTTCTTATCTTACATCAGTCACATGCTTTCCAAACTAAAGTAATCTGGTTCATTTACTCTGTCCCTGCTCTGAGGCTGTTTGCAGGGAAATACCCTTAATATCTTCACTGCCATCCTGTAACTATTCTGATCCTACGGTATGTTTTTGAGAGGGAGAAACTAAACCAGCAGGATTTAAGATCCAAGTATACTGTGGATATATACAAAGGTCTGATGTTGTTTTCTGTTTCATTGGGGGGGAGGGGGAGGAAGTCCGTAATAATTCAAAACCTTTCTTTCCTCTTTCAAAATGCTGAATGGCAAGCTATCTTCAGAAAATTGCTCAAGATAATTCTCTTACCTTTTCCCTCAGGAGTAATAGTTAATTAAGTGCATACAAATGTGCATGTACACTTTTGGAGGTTGTCATCATCCTTCTGCACAGGCATTACTTTTTATTGACAATTTCACCTACCATTTTATTATCCAGCATAGCCTTTTATAAGGGAACTTTAAAAAAAATTAAAATTAAAAAAGCACAGCCAAACCTACCTTTTGGCATTCAAACATAATCAGATTTTTCTACAAGTCTTACTAAGCAGTTCTACAGTTGACTATCCGGAGCAGTTTTGTGCTCTGTTCACCTTGCAGACAAGCAGATTTAAGTGACCAGATACACGCCATGGTTCTGTCGTCAGCAACCTCTTTTTAAGAGTTCAGTTTTCTCACTTATTCAGACCACCAGCTTGCCTTCCATCAGATCACCTGTTCAGAGCATTATTTTTTCAGAAAGCCCATAAAACCCTGATTTTAAGTCAGCAAAATATTTTGCTATGAGTTCATATAATAAATCTAGAGGATTTGTAGTTCAGAATGTAAACAGAAACTGGCATACAACCCTTCTGAAATAGACTTAGAGACTATAAAGACTATCACAGCGTAATTCAGCATATTACACCAGTTTCTCAAACAAGAAAGCCGTATTTTCAACAAAGTGTACAACCTCATTTGCAAATCCAGCCATTTTGCCTAAACTTAGATTACTGTTTCTTCCCTACTCTACAGGTTTTTTAAAAGCCAAGTTTATTTGGCTATGATTTCTGGTTATGTGAGGATTTATCTTCAACTACATATATACTAAAAGGGACTTAAAAATTCTTTGAAGTGTTTCAGTCCCTCCACCAAGTACTGCTGTTTTTATCAGACATTTTTCATCAACTTGTTGGCAGCAAGTCACTATTCTGTAACTACTGGAGGGTGTGGTTCGCAAACTAAGAAGAATGAAATTGAGTTGATTGCCATCCAAGTAATTATACATTTTAATCAGTGCTGCTTTAGTGTCCTCCAATGTGGCTTGTGTAGCTTTATATTCATCTTTTTCACTGCAAGACCACCATGCACTCAAAAATATTACGAGACAAAAAAAAAAAATAATGCACAGTTCAAACACCAGCTCACTAAGACATCAGTTATTTAAGAGCCAATAACAAAAACATAGATTTAGTAATACAGAACTCACCCATTTGATACATGGGAACAACACCACAAATTAATAGCATGAAGCATTGATATTAAGGCCAGATAGAATTAAATCTGGCTAGGGACATCAAGGATAACACGGAAAACTTCTGTAAGTATGTCAAGGATAAAGGGAAGACTAGGGAAGATGTGCGCCCTCTCTGGAAGGAAACAGGAGACCTGGTCACTCAGGATATGGAAAAGGCTGAGGTACTGAATGACTTTTTCACCTTGGTCTTCATCGGCAATGGCTCCAACCACACCAGCCAAGTTGCAGAAGGCAAAAACAGGGGCTATGAGAATGAAGAACCATCCACTGCAGGGGAAGATCAGGTTCAAGACCATCTGAGGAACCTGAAGGTACACAAGTCCATGGGACCTGATAAAACTCATCCATGGGGCCTGAGGGAACTGGCGGTTGAAGTTGTTAAGCTGCTTTCCATTATATTTGAAAAGTCGTGGCAGTCTGGTGAAGTTCCTGGTGACTGGAAAAGCGGAAACATAACCCCCATTTTCAAAAACGGAAAAGAGGAAGACCCAGGGAACTACAGACCGGTCAGTTTCACCTCTGTGCCCAGCAAGATCATGGAATCTCTGCTAAGGCACATAAAAAATAAGGAGGTGACTGGTGACAGCCAACATGGCTTCACCAAGGGCAAGTCATGCCTGACAAATCTGGTAGCCTTCTACGATGTTGCCACAGCTTTGGTAGCTAAGGGGAGAGCAACCGACGTCATCTACCTGGACTTACACAAAGCATATGACACTGTCCCGCATGATATCCTGGTCTATAAATTGGAAAGGCATGGATTTGAGGTCAATGGCTCAATGTCCAAGTGGAAAGCAGTGACAAGTGGCATTCCTCACGGGTCAGTACTGGGACCAGTGCTGTTTAACATCTTTCTCGAAGACATGGACAGTGGGATTGAGTGCACCCTCAGCAAGTTCGCTGGTGACAGCAAGCCGTGTGGTGTGGCTGACACACTGGAGGGAAGGGATGCCATCCAGAAGGATCTTGACAGGCTTGACAGATTGGCCCCTGCGAACCTCAAAGTCCAACCAGGCCAAGTGCAAGGTCCTGCGCCTGGGTCATGGCAATCCCAGGCACAAACACAGTTTGGGCGGAGAATGGCTTGGGAGCAGCCCTGAGGAGAAGGACTTGGGAGTGCTGGTGAATGAGAAACTCAACATGAGCCAGCAATGTAAGCTTGCAGCTCAGAAAGACAACCGCATCCTGGGCTGCATCAAAAGAAGTATGGCCAGCAGGTCAAGGGAGGGGATTCTCCCCCTCTACTCTGCTCCGGTGAGACCCCACCTGGAGTGCTGCGTCCAGCTCTGGAGTCCTCAGCACAAGAAGGACATGGACCTGTTGAAACGGGTCTGACAGAGGGCCACGAAGATGATCAGAGGGCTGGAGCACCTCTGCTATGAGGACAGGCTGACAGAGTTGGGGTTGTTCAGCCTGGAGAAGAGGAGGCTCTGGGGAGACTTATAGCAGCCTTACAGTACCTAAAGGGGGCCTACAGGAAAGATGGGGAGGGACTCTTTATCAGGGAGTGAAGCAATAGGACAAGGAGTAACAGTTTTAAACTGAAAAAGGGCAAATTTAGATTGGATATTAGGAAGAAATTCTTCACTGTGAGGGTGGTGAGGCACTGGGACAGGTTGTCCAGAGAAGCTGTGGATGCCCCATCCCTGGAAGTGTTCAAGGCCAGGCTGGATGGGGCTTTGAGCAGCCTGGTCTAGTGGGAGGTGTCCCTGCCCACGGCAGGGGGGGTGGAACTAGATGATCTCTAAGGTCCCTTCTAACCCAAACCATTCTATGATTCTGTGATATACACACCCTTCCCCAAAATATCTTCAATTGACTGTGAGATTTTTTTTCTTAAAGTATTCTAAGTATTTAAGTAGTTCTATTTTGCTCTCCTCATCATTAAACTTACCTTCTTTGAACCTGTTTTGTACTTTGTGAAAATACTTTTTTTTAAACCAAAAGTTAAAATGTTCAACGCAACATAATTTATTTTTAAGTATTTCATTTTACACAAATCAAAGTCAAGTTAGTTATAAGGTTCACTACTGCAATTCACCATGAAGTATTAAACCAACAAATAAATCTGCGTTTGGTTGAGACAGAGTTATATTTTCAACTATATGAGTACCTGCTTAAAGGAGCTTGAAAGGGAGGCACAACATAGACTAATAAAGCATTCTACAATTTAAAAAACCCTGAATCTGATGAATTACCAACATACACGCTGTTCTGATCTCTTATTTCCAGTGACAGACTTCAACATTAGACCTTAAAATCTCCCCTTACGTTTAAGTGAATTAACATGTCTGTGAAAATAATGAATATGTATGCAATGAAACTAACAGTGCTTTTAAATACATAATTACATTTTATGTTCTCATTTCCTGGAGATGAATTGAGAGGTAATGATGACTGTAGACTCTCGCCTGTATCAAGATACTATCAGTTCTCAGTTAAGCAACAATCCAGTCCAACTCAGACCTTCAAGAATGCTCATGTCAGTTTTGCTGGCATCTGCATGTAGGTTATGAAACAATTTATCTTACATTTTATCTTTTGTCTAACCCCAAGCACATTAAAAAAAGTGAAAAAAAAATGCATGAAAAAGAAAGCCTCCCAGTGATTTCACCTGGGGTTTGATGAAACAGCACCTACTCCACATGACTGTGAAGTACTGTCCACAGCTATAAGACCACAACAATTCAAAGTAGCAAGGTAGACTCCTCTCTGTGAAGAGTGGTGAACACAACTGTACATACATAAAAGACTTGGGGTTATTGGGTTATAACCATGAACTTATTCTTTTGAATTCTTTTTATTTTGTTTTTAAATAACCAGATTTGGTACCCTGTATCTAAGAACGTTTTATATCTTGGTCTTAAAAGGCTTAGAGAGCTTCATCACATGAACCTGTCAGTAAGTTCTATAGCCATATATCAACGCTAACTGGTCCATACTTTCAGAAGACAACTGCACTATATATGGGGATCTGACAAAATTAACATTTAGCTATCTGAAATCAAAGGCACCAGACCACAGGTATCTTTCTAGTCCTCCACCATGCTGAACAATCCATCCTCTAATGGGGCACTACATGAGGAAAAATACAACTGAAAAACTAGCATGATATAAAGCTAAAAACCATAAAAACCTCAACCAACCAACCAAACCCCCCACTTCTATCATGGACAACACTAATCTGCATTTTCAAGCTTTGCTATGAACCTTTGTTTTGGGTTGTCTTGGTGTTGTTTTTTTGCCTGAAGAATCTGCAGAGAATACAGCTATCCTACTTTAATAAGCCTCCACCAAGCAGACACAATTTTGTGTTTGTTTCTCCCTTCCCTCCTGTAGGCTTTGCTTTTGCTAAAAGTTTCACAACATCAGAAATTTAACACCCAGATGATGTATCTTCCAATCTTTCCAATTTTGCTCCAAAAAGACGACAATAAACACACCTAATTTCCTCCTAAATTCATTCTGAAAACTGACAAAGTGAAACTGATTAAAATATTTATTAAAAACCCCAAATTCTTTAAAAAAAAAAAAAACAAGCAAAACTAAAACAACTTCCCAACAAATCAAAAACAGATACCTAATACAGAAAACTTCTAAAAGCATCAAATAAAATAATTACAGAAGGCATATGCAATTTTGACTAAATACTGATATTTGTATTCAAGCTTAATTATCCTTGTAACTGATTTTTTCATTTTAATAACACATTCTGCAGGTTATACCTTCCTTACCCTGCCCTACATGCAAACTTTATCTTCCTCCTTGTCACCCTTCATATGTAAACAGTATTATATGTTCACAGCTCCCATTTCACCGAGGCATCAGAAATACTTCCATTCTAGAAATACTCCATGCAAATGGAGCTAACCCCAGCCATAAGAGTTTATAGAAACCTAAGGATCTTTGTTCCATTATTAAGCCTGCCAGAAAAACATACTCAGCAAGTTAACACAAACCATTTCATGCTCAAGTTCTATTTATAAAGCAATTCTTCCACCCTAGATACCCAGCGTAATATATATTTTGTCATCATAGATACAAGTACTGCTTTCTCTCAAACAATGAAATAAAAACAAGAGATGGCATCTTTCTCTACCACATAATACAGATGACGGAGTTTTATAACTCGAAAATTGCCAAGTTAGGAAGAGAACTTAACGTACATTCGATGCAACTATGTACAACTAAAAAAAAAAAAAATCAACCACAGAACACACCTCTGAAGTTTACCAAGGTTGTTCTTTCAGAAAAAATAGAAAATGAGGTATTTTAAAGCTGTAATTCAAACGATCATTGAGGTTAAAAAAAAAAAGGAAAAATAAAAAAAACAAGACAACTCTTGGATCACGTTCCCTACTCAATATAATATTTATCTTTTCTTGTTTGACAAAAGACAAAAAAATAATCTTTTCTTCTCCTACAAATTCTAATAAAATGGGAACTGTTTCATCGTGCTTTGAAGAAGGCCTCTTATTAAATGTAGTGTTCATAATCTTCAGCCATCTGAAAAAAAATATTCATCCCAATTCTCTATGCAGCAACATTTATCATTTGGCGGGAAAAAAAAAAAGCACTTTTAGTTCAAATGTCATCACACTATCTGACTGAGTTAGTTTCAGATTGCTGAACTTTCTGAAACATTACTTTATGGACAGAGCAATAGCTCAAAATAAAAACAGTTTTTGAATTGTAAATCCTTTTGCCTACCTCTCTCTTTCTACAGTCAAAACCAGAGAAAAACATTGTAGTTTTAAATTGAAACCAGTAAAAACAATGTTGGCTAATTGAACAAGGTGCCAAGCTGAGATAAATTGACATTTGCAATACAGATTAAATGAAACAAACCCATTTTAACTGCTATGTTACCACACATATATTAGATGAATCAGAAGACTACAGTCTTAATAATCTGCATAAGAACCAATGATTTTATCAAAAGTGCTTCTGAGATGCAATAAAGATGACATTTGTTATTTTTGGTTGAGTATTTAAAATTGGAATTATTTTAAAATAAATCAAACATAGGCATTATAAAACAGTTTTAAAAAAGTGGCGTATTATTCAGCTGGCTATGTTTTTTTAGCTTTGCAAAATACACTGTTAAAGTGTCACAAAAAATTATATACATCTAATACGCTTCCATGTTTAAGTGTTTCACAAGATTGGATGAGAAGCTACTGACTTGTCGTGGTTTATCGGATTATCTCAGAAAACTAAAATTAACTTCCTGTACAATCTTTTAAAAGAATAGCACAGAAAGAGACATAAGTACAGTATCTATTTTATATATTAGTCAGTATTCACAGTAATAACAAAATTCTTAATTTTCACCTATTAAATTCAGCAATGAATTTGAACAGTCAAACACAGTAAGTTAAACAGGTGATGGTTAGCTATAAATGTCAGATGTTCTCACTCTTCAAAAGCACTCCTCTGAGTGGAGGAACCAGAAAAATAGGGTCAACTAATGGAGAAACCATAGTTTCCGAGTACATACTGCATAATAAAAGCAGTAAATAGTAACTAAAAATCACAATTTCCACATTAATAAGAAGTTCAGTTACCTTTACCATACCTTTATCTGCTGTCTTCTAAGCATCGCAAGTTCCCTCATATCTCTGAATGGCTGTAGTAAGTACTGGTAGAGCTCTGTGGTAGCTTCTGCAAGACTACTGTAAGCTTCATCTTCCATTTGATACAGTTCAAGCAGCTCTACCATGCTTTCCGTGTTCTTATGTTTTTCCAGAAGCTGTAGAAAAAGCGCCAATTTTAGTTCAAACACTCCTGCTAAAAGTGACAGTCATTTAGAAAACATTTTTTAACCCATCCTTTGTATTATCTTCCCTCTCCCACAAAATCATCACTCAGAGAAATGTACAAATAAACAAACAAACAAAAAATCTTAATCCCCATCCACATCTTAATTTTAGCCAGCCAAGTAGGACCACGTTCTCCAATAACCTTAAATCAAAATGTGCAACGATCCTGTTGATTTTTTCTTTCAAAAATCGCTAGAAGGTAATGAATATGAGCATAAACACAGCACAAAAAGCAACTTAATGCAAGACTCTATAACGTAGCAATCAGCTATGCTACTTCACACATTTCCCAAAAGAAGACAAGGCACATTTTGATCTCTCTCGGTTTTTTGGTGTTCGGGGTTTTTTTTTTGGCGCTCTCTACTCTGGACCCACACAGTGCCATTATATCAGCTCCAGACACAGACAAGAATCTATATGAAAGAAAACAGTGATTTGCCTTTCTGGTAATTTTGCCTTCAGGTTTATGATTTTAGCCTAGAGACCGTGTAGGCATGAAATTTCAAATTTCAAATTTTCAAATGCATGACATTTCAACACAAAGTTTCCATTAGATTTTTCTATTTAAAAAAATACTTAAAATGTAATACTTTATGTTTTAATTCATATAAGAAAACATAATATCAAAGTCTGTGCATTCCTTCCTTTGTTTTTTAAGATGATGAAAATTCATCTGTTTGTACAAATTTGCTACAATGTACGTTTTTAATTTATATGCCTGTTTTGCATCTATTTGGGGCATTTGCCCAGGCACAACTCACATAGTGCTGGAAATCTTTCACCATTTCTAAAAAAAATATTCAACTATTTAACAAAAACTAATCTCATACAGACGTGTGGGGTACTTAATGTATTTACAAAGACAAGATTATGTAAAATTAATCGCCCGTTATGTAATTTTCAGTGTCAAAGTCTCTTGTCCTATATATTATCATCTCAAAAGCATATATTCATAGTCCAAGTTTATTTAAACTTAACATAGATTAGAAGAACTATGAAAAAAGCACGTTGTATCTTCTATCTGTTCATTCAAGTCAGATGCCAAGTGTACATGAAACATTCTCACTACACTCAAGTGCATCAAGGATTAAAACTAGAAGATAAAAGAGAGGGAACTGCAAATTAGAAATTGGAGCTTTGGTCAACAGCATAGTTCATTTATATGCCAGGACACTCAAAAGTGTCTTGATTACCATACTGTCTACCCAGTTTACTCCATTACATTTATATTACTATGCTGTGTTTCAGTTACCTGACCAGACAAGAGAAATTTTCTCTTTCTTCATAATGCATAGTTTGCTTCTGAACGTGCCCCTAACCCCACCTGGGCTTTCTCTGAAGCACTAAAGATCAGCGAGGATCAGAGAGGGGACACAGAGCAGAATGCAGAGAGGCTCACAGCAGCTTTATTTAAGTGTTCAGCATCAAAACAATGGTCAGATGAAAAGCCAGGAAGAGCTTTCCCTCAGTAAGGCTTAGCAGGCATGAAAGGTCTAGGCAAGATGGTGTAGAACAGATGTGACACTGCTCAGCAGCATGAGGCAATTTGTTGTATTACCTAAACAACTTCACCTAGGAAGTTGTTCCTATTGTAAGATTATTTGCTACACCCTTCTGCTCCCTTCCAGCAGCACGTAATATTTTGTGGCATTTGAGCTCTCACTGAAGAGTGCTGGGTAGTGGTTTGTGGATTGCAGTCTGTACCACTGACATTTCATGAACTTTCAGGGTTAAACACACATAATCTAACCTGCAGTTACAGGGACAGAAGTCACCCCAAGATGCTCTTAGGTTTGAGTCCTAAGTCCCTCTGGATTTCATGCAGTATTCCAGCCCACTAGTTGTTTTAAACATCTAGTCTTATAGCCACCTTCCACCTCAGCTCCTCTTGCTTGTTGCTAGTGCCTAAAAACAGAGTTCCGATACTCAAACCTCCTTGTACTTCCCCCTGGCACTACCAGAAAACCCCCTTGCAATCCCAAAGCTGCAATTATCCTTCTGTCAAGGTACTGAAAAAACAAACCTTTCTTCTCGAGCCACACACTGCAAAAAGGGTCTCTCTTATTAGCAGCAGATCTACAGCACACTGTAATGTTAGTTTCCTTTTAGTTGCTTAAGCTATTAGTATCTTCTTATTAAATACATTCACACATTTCATTCTGAAACCCTACTATTCTACTAGGATACAAATACTAGAGAACAACAAAAAAATGACAAAAATTAGAGAAAACTTATCACGATTTAAAGTAGAATCTTAAGCAACCTCATTCCAGGAGCAGAACAATGCAATGCAGGCCCTTTTTTTTTTTTTCTTTTTTTTTTTTTAAGGGGGGGTGGGGGAGGGGGGTGGTGGTGGTGAAGGGGGGGATGTTCCCCTTTACAGACCACTTTTAAGGCTTATTCAATAGTTATATAGTTATGATATCCTGGAAGCCAGTCACAAATTTGCAGAAGTTGGAGTGAAAGCACCAGGAAATGAAGGACCATTTTATGTCCATCAGTATAGCACAAAGACATCTTAAGGACACTGAAAGTATTACTACTTCTAATTAGCTGGTTGTTCAGTGAAAATCATGCCCATCGCTGGAAACAGTATGGATAAAGTAATCAATTATCACTACATTCCTGCACGTAAATGGGCACAGTTTCAAGGTCTTGTCCGTGTCCAGTTCTATTTGGTCTGCTGCTGGGGTTACCCCAAACCTAAACCTAATCTTCAACTCCTTCAGAAATACCAAACCCCCAATAAAAAAAATAAAACAAACAAGTGAAGGCACGTTATTCATACAGAATATACGTATTCTTCGACTATTAACACCAGGTAAGCAACTATTCTTCCTTCCTAAGGCAACGATGCACACAGAATCCATTTCCTGTGCCTAATGAAGACCTTCCTGAATGCAAATGGTGATGAAATTTCATTTAAACCACCGTTGCCAGAAAAGACGTAACAAAACATGAAAACTGATTTGTAAATCAAGGAGTATCACCTTATTTGGTTTGGAGCAAAGACCAAAGAGCTACTGAATAAGCGCATTCCTCAAAACGGGTAGGAAGGTTATCACCTGCAAGCACTGGCTACACACAGACTCATTACACTGATCAGCCTATTAACGTGTTCTCCTACAGGATCATTCAGACAGCCTTTTGGGGAAAGAGATCCAAACATTAACCTTTTCTACAAAGACTGCAAACAGCTCAAAAGCACATTGAAATTATTTTTTTCCTGTCAGATCACCACCATAAATTGCTGCCTCAAATTTCACTTGGGTTAAAAGTTACATGAGAGAAAGAAGAAACCAAAGAAGTGTGGAAAAATCCAGTTTTGAAAAACAACACAGACAAATTATGACATGTATTTGAAATTATAGTTATGATACGTGGCCAGGAAGGCCAACAGCATCCTGGCTTGTATCAGAAACAGTGTGTCCGGCAGGACTAGGGGAGTGATCACTGGTGAGGCCACACCTTGAATACTGTGTTCAGTTTCAGGCTCCGCACTATAAGACAGACATTGAGGTGCTGGAGCATGTTCAGAGAAGGGCAATGAAGCTGGTGAAGGGTCTAGAGCACAACTCTTATGAGGAGCAGCTGAGGGAGCTGCGGTTGTTTAGCCTGGAGAAAAGGAGGCTGAGGGGAGACCTTCTCACTCTCTACAACTACCTGAAAGCAGGTTGTAGCGAGATGGGGATCGGTCTCTTCCCCCACGTAAAAAGTGATAAGACAAGAGGAAATGGCCAGGGGAGGTTTATATTGGTTATTAGGAAAAATTTCTTCTCTGAAAAGAGTTTTCAAGCATTGGAACAGGCTGCCAGGGAAGTGCTGGAGTCACCATCCCTGGAGGCATTTAAAAGCCATGTAGATGTGGTACTTAGGGACATGGTTGAGTGGTGGACTTGGCAGTACTAGGTTAACAGTTGGACTTGATCTTAAAGGTCCTTTCCAATCTAAACAATTCTATGATTCTATAAACACGGTTTAGAGAAATATAAAAGGGTCAGACTATTCCCTCACTTTTTGGAACTGATGTGATTACCAATCACCAAGTCTTCACCAATAGAGAGTGGTATGAACAGAAGATTGGTGCCTGTCCTAAAGGCACTGACATAGGAGATTGATGGTGCTAAGCTGTCTGCGTAGAGGACCTCTCCCACTTTGCTCAATAAAGCAGTCTGATGGAAGCTTTCCTGTTCTGGACCAAAGTCAGCTGAAGCATTTTTTTAGCTGGCTGCCATCCAGACAGTATTCAGACTATCAGATAACAATAACGTCAGGTCTAGCACAGAATCCACTGAATTAATAATGTCATAAGGCAAAGCAGGCCTGCCATAGACTCACAGGTAGTTTAACTGTATATGTTCCAATTTTCACACAGGCAACACCTAGACGATACACTATATTAGAAACGTGAAAACTCAGCTAAAACCTTTTAGTGAGATGGTGACATTGGTTAAGCTGGCCAAATGCATCAGCCAACCTGGTACCTTAATACCATGCAATTTTCAAGCTGTTAGCATAAAAAACACGAACAATTTTTGTGGCTTGTTTTATGCCTCACTCATTAGTAATTTTCAGCACAGACATTCACTGTTACTGTTCATTTACTTCAACAGTCTCAGTATGAATTTTTCACTTTCACAGTTTTTTAATTATATTATTTCAAGAAGTGGGTGGAGGAGGGTAGAGCAATATCCTGTACAGGCCTGACTAGCGCTACATCCATTGAATACTGCATTTATTTTAAGAATCATGTTTCACAGACGTTACATTGTTCACATCTAAATGAAATATATTTTAGGCAACTACTATGCAGATAGACTCTAACCAGCAGGAAACACTTTTTTTTTTTATTTAACAGCACATAAATTTGAACTACATAGCAAAGATTATTTCCGTCTTTGTTATTTTTTAAAAATATATTTTGTCCATAAAGATTTAAAAGCATTACAGCAGACAGTGCAATTATGTTGACCTCAGTTGGGAACATAATCCAAAGCTTGATTTAATCAGTGAAGAGTCAAGCCTTACATTTCCTTTCTATTATTCCCACAGCCTTCCCTGTTACCCCTATTTTATTTTGTGTCTTTTATAAAAAGACTGCAATATGACACATACCCATTTTCAGCTAAAACAGACCATAAAGATATTTTTCAGTCTCTTCCTAAGCTTCTTCCTATTTTTGGAATTACAGAATGCCCTATTTTCCTATGAATTTATGTTCTCAGAAGCCTTGTAGTATTACTTGCCATTTCCAGGACAAATTCTAAAGATTTTTAATTGAAGCAGCATATTTAAGATTACAGATAAAACTAAGGATAGTTGTTTTCAGAGAGTACAGTTCTGCAGATAGAGTAGTTTTTAGATATTCCATTCTTTCTACTAAACAGGAATCCTGAGAGTAAAATACCAAATCCTCCTGCTGATACACTTGCAATAGTCTCCCATTAGCTCTAGACAAAGAATTTTGTCTAGAGCTCTAGACAAAAAAGTTCAGGAGAAATAACGCCCCAGAGAACATAAAATTTGGACGCAAAGTTTTAGGAACTGAACTTACTGCAGTTTCTTATATCAGAACATGCTTAAAATTGTTTCTATTCTCTCCCTTTTTGAGCTATCTTTAAACAAACAACCAAAAAATTCTGTTCAAAGCAAACACACTCCCACATGGCCTGGTAATGAGCAGGAGTCTCAAGTAAACTGTACTACAGGAAAACTGCTTTTCTCTCTTACACACATGGTCCTGAATTAAAATGTCACCTGTTGTGGTTTAAAAAAAAAAATAATCAAGCCTTGACAGGAAATTTAGCTTTCTGTTTGCATGATTGCATTGCTATCAACAATCCGTATCTTTGTAGTATAAAAAGACCATTTGCATATTGAGCAGGTGAAGGCCCCAGTAACAGACCCAAAGCCTGACTCTCCATTATAGATCTAAAATATATTTTACTGTTGGGGCAGAAATCATCTAAGAGAATACAGAAGATGGATACAGAGCTGGGATAGCATAAACAAATAAGGTAGTACTGCCCAGCATGAGAAGTGCTGGAACCAGCACTGCATCTGTCTAACTTCTTAAGATTGAAAAAAGATACAAACAAGCGACTTACATATTAAACTCATTTGGAAACAACACAGTTTATAATTAGTATATAAAGCAATCATACACCTACTGAGTGGACAAAAAAACCCTAATTTTTACAGCCAGGCTTCTGAAGATGGGGAATGCCGACACATTGCAAAGGTTATTGTCTGGATTTTCGGGGCACTTTCTGAAGGGCTGTTTACAGAAGGACTGAGCTAATTAAAATAATCAAACCAAAGACATACATAAAGCACACATAACAAAGTAATTCAAAGTTTGCAGTTTTTCTAAGAAACAAACAGCAAACCTGCATGCACACAAAATAAAACCCAAAAAAAGATGCTAAGAAGTAAAACACAAGAAAGAAAAAACGAACACTTCTGTAAGATGTGTCTTCTAGCCTCTGAAAAGCTGCTCCTACCAAGCAAGCCACATTATTCCTCTTTAAACCCTGTTTAAAACAGTCCTTTACCATGCAGAGAGCATGTGTACCTCAGGACATGTGTGCAGAAATGTACTGGGTGTAGGTGGCAAGGTTTTTGAAGCAGGTGTCTACAGGGCTGGCTTCTATGAGAAGATGCCAGAAGCTTCCACCATGTCCAACAGAGCCAGTTCCAGCCAGCTCCAAGAAGGACACACCAATGGTCAAGGCTGAAACCAGCAGCAACAGTCGCAGCACCTCTTTCATAACATATTTAAGAAGGGGAAAAAACTGCCGCACAACAGCAGCCAGGAGAGAGGGATAAGAATACATGGGAGAAACAACCCTGCAGACACCAAGGTCTGAAGAAGGGAGGAGGTGTTCCAGGTGCCAGAGCAGAGATTGCCCTGCAGCCTGTGTCGAAGACCGTGGTGAAGCATGTTGTCCTTCTGCAGCCCATGGAGGTCCACGGTGAAGCAGATATCTAACTGGCAGCCCATGGAAGAACCCACGCCAGAGCAGGTGGATGTGCCCTGAAAGAAGCTGTGACGCCATGGAAAGCGTGTGCTGGAACAGGCTCCTGGCAGGACCTCCAGCCCCATAGAGAGAAGAGCCTACGCTGGAGCAGGTTTGCTGGCACAACCTGAGACCCATGGGGGACCCACGCTCATGCGGTCTTTTCCTGAAGGACAAGACTGTGTGGAAAGGACTCATGCTGGAGCAGTCCGTTCCTGAAGGACTGCACGTGGTGGAAAGGATCTACATTGGATAAGTTCGTGGAGATCTGTCTCCTGTGGGAGGGACAGACCACACGCTGGAGCCGGGAAGAGCGTGAGGAGGAAGAAGTGGCAGAGAATATGTTACAGACTGACACAACCCAATTCACTGTCCCACTGTGCCACTGGGGGTGAGGTGGTAGAGAAACTGGAAATGAAGTTGAGCCTAGGAAGAAGGGAGGGGTGGGGGGAAGGTGTTTAAAGGTTTGGTTTTATTTCTTATTATCCTGCTCTGACTTGAATGGCAATAAATTAACTTAATTTCCCAAGTCGAGTCTGTTTTGCCTGTGACAGTAATTTCTAAGTGATCTCCCTGTCCTTATCCCAACCCACAATCCTTTTGTCATATTTTCTCACCTGTCTCCAGCTGAAACAGTGGAGTGAGAGCAGCTTGATGGGCACCTGGTGGCCAAGGTCACCTCACTACATGAGAGCACACCAGAAGCTAAGACCAGCATATTGCAGATTGCTTGGCATCTTTTCGCTCTTATTAGTTATCATCGTTTACACTTAGGTTGCCCCTAGGACAAAGTACCAATTACTTTTGCCAAGTTCATTTACACAGCCTACTAAAATACACCTCATTTCGATACACTGCCTGTAATACAAGTCCATAGAAAAGAACTGAACTGTGTAAGAAAAATTGATGTAGTATTTTAATGTAGCCAAGTGAGCCAAACCATAATTTCCATGTATGCATCATTACTAAATAATGCAACTTCTCTCCTCCCACCCGAAATTCTAAACAGAAGTCTCAGCAGAACTGTATGTATATATATAACTTGTTGGAACATCACGAGGCTCAGGCTTTAAGCTGCCAACTCTGACAACAATGTACGGCACACCAGATCTCTTCTGAAAGCTCAAGAGGGAGATGTCAACAATTAAAAATTATGCATCTCCTTTACTGTAAACAAGACAAAGGTGTAACACCGTGGTAATGCTGCTTTTATTTTAAGATAGCACTCATCTCATCACCTTACCTGACTGTGCTACTCCTGAATTACTCTCTCATGCTAAATGAAGGCATATAAAAAACAAGTATTTGTTTGAGTTTAGTGTATTACTTAGAAGGGCACAGCCACAAATAAGCTACAGAAATTATAGCAAACAAGGGCTAATTGCACAGGAGTGCTCACTGTACAGGAGTGCTAGGCTTTTTTTCTGCTGTTAGTAACCCAGAAAAAAGTATTTAGATTGTAATGTAATTTGATGAATAAAATAGATCCGTTTACTGTGTTTCAAAGTTCTTATGGCACTCTGGGACTCCTTCCCTTTGGAAAGCAGCAAAATAACTAAAAGGTAAAGTCACTAATGAATCACTGATCAGTTGGAACATGGTAACTCTGAACAAAAAGACTTCTAGGCAACACCTCACCCTGAAGGCTTGGCAAAGAGTTTATTTTACACATGTCCTAATGAGTTCTAAGTATTTTTTTTCCTGCAGGAGTCCAATCAAAAATAAAACCTAAAGCCAGAAGACTGAAAACATATGTTATATAAGTGTTCATGCTGTGCCATGAAATACATAAACTTTTGGTCCACGGACCCTCTTATTCTGTGCTTCTGAACTATGCTATCAGTCAGGAAAACATATTTAAGAGCCTCAAAACTGACAACTGTTGAAACAAACTAATATTTGCACATAATGAACACATTTAGTTAGCAGTTATTACAATGCTACTCTTAAAACCCTTCTTTGTATGTTTGCAATGCCAGGACACAGGCCCAGCCTAATACCCACTCTGCTAAAGAGCAAATGTTCTTTTATGAAAACAAAGGTGAAAACTTGGTGGGAAGACAAAAAATATACTTAAGAGGTATAATCAAATTCACTCCGAATTCAGCAGATGGAAATTATATCAGACACACTGAATTAGTACTCTTACCAATTTTACAATGCATTTGGCATGGTAGAAGATATTCTCAAATGTCTGATAAAGCTAATGTTAGACTTTAAAAAAATCTAATTCAAAGTAGTTAAAGCATTGTGACAATACCAGATTCAAAGCACTGGTACGCATGAATTCACTTTTTAAAGCTGAACTAAGCTAATGGCTTGCTCCTATCAAAAGGAGATCACACTTCCCATCCCCTCTTCCCTCTCTCCTTCCTGTTTCACACCACTTCCCTGTTCCTTCTGCTCTCAGGTGCCCTCTTCCTCCACTGCGATTGGCTTTGGTATTTCTCAGACCATTCAAAAATATAACTGAGCATCTGGCAGAAAGCTATTTCTGTAGTTTCTCTTGGATTAATTTACTGAAGTTTACTGAGCTGAATCAGCAAACTGCAAGGGCAGAGAAGCACAACAGGAAGGAACACAAAGCTGAAGCAGGGAGGACAGAAAGCAATAGGATCCCTGCCTTTCAGCACCAGCAAGCTGACGATCCAGTTCTTCAGCTCCCTTCAACAACACAGCTGATGAACAGCCTTTAAACCCTGGATGACAGCTGACAGTTAACTCAAATGGCCCTCTGTGTGATTTCTCAAGGCTGGTATAGTTCAGCACTGTTTCAACCTCTACAGCACCTCAGACAATGATGAAATCATTGAATGGTAGATCTAAGAAGGAAACAGCATTACACCTGACGAAATGCAATTTTTAAACTTTCTAAGCTAACGTAATGGGGGTTTTTATTTTAAAGTTCAATACAACATCCAAAAAAGCCCAATAGAAAGAACACATTTACAGCCCACTATTACTTACAAAAGGCTAAATAAGATATCAAGAAACTCCTGAAATCCCGTATCATGCACACTATTTTTCCACTTACTCTAACAAGAAGCATCACGTAAATAACAAGCTATTAAATCACTTTCATAACAGTACAACTTTTCAGACAAAAGCAATTTATATTCGTATCAGGTGAACACAGACTTCTGTTCTGTAATGTTACCTGTTTGGGTTGGTTTTGTTCCTGTTTTCATGATAACCGTTTTAAATGTCACAGCGAAATACACACACACGTGTGATAAAGGACCATGATAAAACACAGCTGAAATAATACATTTACCTATTCATTCAATTATTCCACAGATACAATTTGCAAGTAGTTTAGGATTTTTTTAAACTCCCCCCCACATACGGATTTTGCTGAATTATACTACTCTCAAGTGACAAAATAGCACAATTTAAAACCCTGACATCTGATGGTTATAAACAAGTATCGCATTACCAAAGACTGAAGAATTTGAGCTCTGAAGCCACAGCACTATTTGTGGAAAAATGATAAGCTTTCACAAACTTCTAAAATCGATCTACAGATTTTCTCCCTCAAACATTGATTTCTTTTTAAAATTTCCCTAAAACAGATACAGAGCACACAGTGCTATTTAAAGTTTGGGGTTAAAAAAAAAAAAGCCCTAATCAAAATTAGTTCTATTTTAAGCATGGGGTTCAACTAGAAAACCCAGAGAGGTTCCTTCTAACATGATAATCTCTGATTCTAAGTTATTCAAAAACCTTTTACGATACCCTCTCCCTAAAGTAGCTCGAAACAAATCATGATGCAATGCTGCTATGTGAAAAGTTGTGCTACTACTAATTTTAGATGACCCACATAAATTGTCTGCAAGTCATCACAAACAAATGCTAATTGATTATTTAAACAACATTTTTCAAAGGAAAAAAAAATCATCCAGTTCCTTCACACCAACATCACGGCATTTTTTCCAGAAGAAGGTCATATAAACATTTGTCTACAAATACATTTTGGAAACTATCACAACAGTAGCATAAAACAAACAAAAATTTCCATTATCATTTAAGAAAGCAGAGGTACTCAATTTACTTTCAGAAAAGATAAAAATGGTTGCTGAATGACTGGAAGTGTTTTATAACACCTTTCCAGGAGCAATTCGCTGACAAAAAAAGTCTAGTAAGCATTCAAATTTTTCTGAATGGATAATGTTTGTCTGCCCCATACATAACACAAAAACCTCACACAGATCTGGTAACTTTTACTATATAAATACCACAAACAGAAAAGAATAGATAGAAAGGAAACACAGAGATAGGGTCTTACCAGTAAAAGGTGTTTTTTTAACTGAAAAGAACCTCTGACAAAATGTTTGCACCTGGTGAACAAGTTCATAGGCAGACACACCACCAGCATTCCATTTACACCTACTCTGAATGGCTCCAGATGAAGATTTTCAAAGACTAGCTTGCCAGGGAAGCTCTGTGCACATCAAAACACTTTTCTGCCTATGACCAGAAGAGTTAATCCAAAAGTAAAATCCAAACTGCACAAATTCTATGAAATGAGCCTCTAAAAAGGCTATTATTAATAATGGACACAGTCAACAAGCAAAAGCTAGTAAACAAGGAGACATCTGTGGAGACTTTTCAAGTTAACGTCTACCACTGTGTGTTAAAATTCTTCATGAAGTTTTCAGACAAACTAATCGTGGTTTGGTTTATATTTCAGGCCAAAATTCCTCAGAAAATGGAAACTGGGCAAGCTGCAACAACAAACTAATTAAAACAAAAACACATTTCCCTTATTAATTTATACAGCTTATGACTGGAAGATACTATGAGATCATCCAATCTCCTGCGCAACAAATTTGGACTATTTGCCTTTTTTTTTTTTAATAATCCTGTTTCAGGTTATACAAGGGCTTCAACAATTAAAGGCTAACCTGTATTGTAGCAAACAGCACCACCAGATTTCCAATGAGATCATACTATTACTTTCTGTAAGGGCACAATAATCCTTTTTTCAACATTCTTAAAATATTCTTGCATATTTACTACTAAACAACACTGCACTTGAAGCAGGGATTTTCAGTGAACTATCCAAGATCGTTGTCCTGAATGGTTACAGTGATGTTAGTACTATGCAAGATATATGAGAAATTCAAATAAATTGTTCCACTGGGTAATAACTTTGGCTCCCTTCCTCAAAAGCTCTCAATCTTCTAATCTAGATCAGCATACACTACACAGTTAAACCTACAGTTGCTGTTAGCCTCATACGCCCCTTCCCTAGAGCACTATCATGCTGAATACCAACAACAGGACAAAACTTCTGGACACTCAATTTTTAACACAAGAAAATGTTTACAACAGCATATTGTCTTATTTACAAGCTTTTACTACATTGTAAATTAGCAATAACTTGTGGCATATTTTAAAAATAAAGCTAATTTATTTTAACTAGGGGGTTTTATGTTTGTTTTCTGCGACAGAGAGAAGAAACAATGTTAACTGTTATATTAACTGGCAACTCCTGAGTACTCCAGTTGCCCAAAATCGCAAAACATGTTTTAGATGCAGGTTCCTCTACAGAGTTCAATTCATGCTCATTTGCTTCTCTTGTTTTTGTATGGTACAAAAAAATGCATTATGGCATTATAGATTCAGTAGATTTATAGTATCACCAAACTTTAATACTTGATTCTTCTGTGGAGAAATAAAGGAGGAAAACGATTGATCCTATTTAGAAGATACTCTCTACTGCTAAAGCAACAGGCTCGACATCCCAAAATCCCACCTTATTCCACTGCCAACACCTATTTAGCAGATAGTAACAGCTATAGTAACTTAGCTGTAAGTAACAGCTCAGATATATATATATGTAACATCACTTAGTCAATATTTATCTTAAGAGCATCATCACTCTCCTTCCCTCTCCTAACTGTCCAGTCTTCCTTCTTTCCCTACCATATACCTTATGGTTAAGTTTTCATCTCTTGAGAAGGTAAAAAAGTTTTGCAGATATATCTTTAGTTGGACTGAGTCCCCACTTTGACTGAAGCTCCTGCCAGTAACAGCAATTTCCTGGTGGACTGCAATGGTGTGTTTCTACTAACATTAAAAAGGAATCCTTAAAAGCACCTCCCCAAAGAGGAAAAATGGTAGGTGCAGCCATTTCTGAAGAACTCTGCTTTAGAGTCACTTCTTCACCTCTGTGGTAGGAATAGTTACATATGTAAAGAACAACGCAAACCTCACTGATCATCTGTAAGCACTGTCTTGTCATATTACAGCAAGAAACATAAAAGATGAAATGATTAGAAAGAATCTGCTTTCAAATTCTAAACTTGCCTGTGTAATAACATCTCAGCCAGAAACAAAGGGGGAATAAAAATTTACTAGATTAAAAAAAGCAGTTTTAAAAGGCATCGACTTGAAGGCAGGACATTCAATTCAAGAGAAAGAAAATGCTGGAAAAATTGAGAAAAAACTTGCAAGAAGACAAAGGCAAACACAAAGAAGATGACTAGCCAACCCCACCTCTAAAAGCTAAAATATAAAGTGAATCCTGAGAAGCATAACAGACTACAAAGTGTTTATTATATAGGTGGTACATACTTCAAAATATTCTGGCATATGAAAATCCTGCAACTACATATCAACTAGAACAACTTTAAACAAAAAGATAGAGGAAGGTCTACCTCTACATCTAGGGAAACAAAACAATCAACATTTCGAAGGGGAATATCAAATAAAATAATCTCATCAACAGAATACTCTCCCAACTACAAGACAAAAATGGTTCCCCATTCCCAGTTCAGACAGTTACACAGGGGATATGCTACATTTCCTTTTTTTCTCCCAGGTACTTGGAAAAGGAAATGAACTACCAAGACTGGCAAGCTGCTGTCTTCAGTTTCTAAAAGTTAAATCTAAACTTGCTGACTAAGGGCCATACTGAACAGCATTGCTATATTCTATAGAGTGTACTCTTTATTTTTCATGTAAGACAAGTTTCATCAAGGAAGATCTAATTTTTTTCCCTGCTTACTGCAGGGGGGTTGGACTAGATGACCTTTAAAGGTCCCTTCCAACCCAACACATCCTTTGATGACTCTATAATGACTTTTCAAGCAGATGTCCTTTTCTTTGTGTACATGTAATTTGTACATGTTTTGAAGAAAGGTACATTATTTTAAGCGTTCTGCTATTTTCAGATACAGCAGTAGTATTTCGTCATCTTCATCTAGCTCTTGTCAAACTTAACAAGGCATTAATAAAACAATGCATGAAGTCTATCAACATATACATATATGCCATAAATGCACTGTAGAAAGGGGGGGAAGAAAAAACCACCAAACTTCAAACCCAAAACTGCTATTCTATTGGGACTGGAAAAGAGACAAGAGAAAAAGATTGCAAAAAACCAAACAAAAGATCTAATCACCCTATGATCACAAGTCTATAAATCTCTGAAACAATTTGCTGCTACCTATAAAACAGAAGTAAAAGGGAAGGGCAGTAGAAAAAAAATAAGCATTTACTCAAGAAGATACCAAATGGACAAAGGATAAAAGGTAAGATTTTTCAATTAAGAAGTAAATTGTCATTTTGCTTTGAACTTAGACACAGACTAAAGAGACAAGCAAATACTATGGTAATGTGGTATAATGTCCTCTAAATACGGAATTCCTAGAAGCCGTTCTAAAGTATGTATTTTAAAATGGTATGTAATCCTATCTTAGGCTTTTAGAAACTCTGAGTCCACTGCACGATTAAACTATTGCAAATTTAATTATCCTTGCTACTGTAAGGGTCCAAGAATCCCAAGTGACAGAGCCCTCTCTCCCTCACTTCCGCATCTTCCAGCAGTATCAGATGCCATTATCAAGTGTTAAACTTGTAACATGGATTTACACATACAGAACACATTTCAGAAACTCACTGAAAACAAAATATCCATGTGACTTAGATTTTCATTATTTGCAGAAAAGGGGAAAGGGGGAACCATTCCACATTTAATTCTGCTTATCTGAAAATGTATTGCGGTGTCCTTGCTATTGGGTTTGATCTGTGCAGAATGAGGCAGGTGTGAACTTCCAATGCCTAAAATGCCAAGCCTTCAAATTATTTAACAACTTAAGACTTGTTTGTAACAACCAGAAATAATTGCTAAAGACTTCTGCTGCAAATTAGATTAATAAAAAGATGATGGCTGACAAGGAAGAAAACATCTTTGGTTGGACACTAAAAGAAGCACAAGCCAGAGTACTATTACCATATGTCTCCTAAGAACCTGGAGGCTACTCCCCTGTTCTACGCAGAATGCACTACAGCTGCTGACATACTGTATTTTGGTTAGTACTAACTTATAGTACTGGTACAGTACTTGAATAGCCTATTTAAAAAGCATTTACAAGTTAATCAAAACTGTTTTACTGGAAAGAAGTGTTAACGCTACAAATAACAAGTATGTAAAACAAGTCTTTCAAACCAAAATTTCATTGGTTGGGTTGGACTTCCAGAATGCTCAGCATTAGTCTTAATTCTGCTCCATTCATATCAATAAGAAAAAAAATCCACAGTATCTTATTTTAATCCTCTCTGCTCCGAAGTTAAATCTGAGACAGTGTTCTTCTCTTCTCTGCTGAGACACCTCATAAATCTTAGTGACTGCAAGTAACATACAGGATCCAGTTTTCTTTGCTTCTTGCATACAAAGATATTACACTGGTTTTGATGGAAACATGACCACTAGCTTTTTTTTTTTGTATTACTGAAATACTGAATACTTCTTTGTAGTGTTTAGTATTATTTACTTTTGCATTATTTACAAGTTTGACATTGAAATCTCTCTTTAAATCACACTGTGCCTAGCTGTAGAGCACTGAATAGAAACAGGTCATCTTACCTCTGAAAAACTTGCATTTTTGGTACAGCACCCCACTACCTACCATATACACATTTACTTTAGAACTGAATGCACATAGTCAAAAGCAAGGAAACAAAATTCTCCTAGTTACGGAGATGATCTTGAATATTCATTTTCTCTAAAATATTAGAACAGGTTCAACAAAACAAAAGAATAACCTATGGATATTACTTACCTCTTTTGATGTAAGCATAAGTATGTGCCAGCACCTTTGGAAAGCAACAAATGTGAAATTCTATGATCTATAACCAAATCAATTACTTACCAATTTGTGTGATTTAACAATCATATTTCATTCACTGAAAACGAAAGATACTTCCATACTAAAACTGTGCAAGTCATTTAAAAAAAACTGTATACACACTGATTTAAGAAAAAAGAAAGTGACTACGGATTTCTATCAAAAAACCCTACATTTTCTTCTCATACAACTTGTTACTATAACAAAACAGATAAAAGATTTCTTCATAACCTTTCTAGCTCTTTGAAACAAAAGAAAATTAAGCCAACCAACATAAGATAAAGTTCCCAGGGCTATTCTGGTGCTTAGTAAAATATTCCACTACACGGGGGAAGGAAATTAAAAATATCAGTAGGTCCCCACTCTCAAGGCAGTCTTAAGTTAGCCACAGAAAATAAAATGCCCTCAGAAATTCTTCAGAATTTAGTCATCATTAAAAAGTGTTTCTGAACTTTTCTATTAAAGCAATTCAAAAGAACACACGCAGAACAGAGACACAAAATCGTCTTTAACAGTCTGCCTGCAGACTGTTCATAGATTTTACAGGGCAACAACAAAACAAAAGACTCTGACTACTTTTGTAACTGTCATTCAAGATTCTGTTGGCTATCATCGGCCGAATTTCAGACTGCCGTGGCAATTAAGAGATATAAGAAACAGAGAGATTCACAAGTACCATAAATTCAAAGATGCTGAAATAGGCATGTAAAGATAGGTTTCCCAAACTCACAACTCGCCATGCAACAGCAAGTAAAAGGATAAGCATACAGTGGAATATGTTTGTTGGTGTGACTAAGCCACCAAGCCCTTTTAATCATAGTTTATACTAACACCGCTTTTTATTCAGTAAAACTGTGACTATGTTCAACCTTTTGCCAACACAGCATTGACAAAGAGGTAATGACACGACCATTCATATTACTTTATTCACAAAAATTTACACTCAGCCTAGAAAAACTCCTCCTATGTTATATGGGGAGGAACACAGACAGGAAACTGGCAGGAACAAGAGTACAGCAGAATACTTTTTCTGCCTTCTAGGTGCAAAGTTTAAGATTTTGGAAATACTGGCCAAGAAGCTGGAATCCTAAATAAGGATTCAGTGCCATCCTCTCTGTTGAAACATCATCTTTTATCTGGTCAGTAACTGATTCTGTATCTTGTCTCTATTTGGGAGCTCAGACCCGTAGCTGAGCATCCAAGGAATTTTTTAAACAGGCATAAACTTAATGAAGAACGGCTCTAAACAAGTGTTTATTCTTTTTCAAAAATGAGGTAGAACAATATTTACTCCTTGAGATACAGTTTTTCACTTTAGCACAAATTAAGATAAGTTAAATTCCTAAGCTATTCCAGAATTAATAGTTTTATCTGACAAAATAAAAGATGTGCTATTTCAAAACTGCAAATTATGTAGAAGAAATTAATTCCAGGTCATACAGTTCCTCTACAACTATTTTTCTTCCTCTTCTTGGATCTGTTTCTACTTGCAACATTCTTCTGGCTTATTAAAGGCTTATAATTGAGACAGAGATAAAAATGCCTATTACAAAGAGCAACAATTATTAACTGCTGCAAAAATAAACTGGCTTGTGTGTAACTTATGGAAAGCAACAGATGGCCAAGTAGGGGATGCCGAAAAAAAGAACATGAGAGGTTTTGCTGCTCACTTTGCTTCTCCACTCCGAAGAATGTAATCAACAGAAACTGCAAGCATTTTTCAAGTAATATCTAACTAACTGCACAGAGGAATTTTTCCTGGAAAAGAGAGATCTACGAAATAATTGTAAACTGCAGAGGCACATTCTAAAACGTTAAGCGAAAGTCTTGGGAGTTCCAAACTTGTTTTTTGCACAATTTTACATTAATGAAGACCCTTCACATTCATTACGCTCATTGATGATATTTCAGTTGCTGATGCTGCTCAATCGCTTTCCCTTTTCCCAAAAAGATCTTGTAAGAAGTAAAGTAATTTAAAATTGCAGGAATCGAACACTCCTGCAATCAGCTAACAGACTGGCTTCAAGCACCGGTGGAGAAATAAATTGAAGTGAGAGATGAAACATTGATTCAGTAGGTTCTCTCGAAAGTATGAAAAACCTTTACTTCAAAAATACCGAACAGTACCCATCATCCATTGCTTCATTTGCCTAGAATTGCAGTGACAAACAATACCAGTATTTGCCTAAAAGAAAGACATTTCCTGTGGACCAAGTAAACCACTAACAGGTAAGGAAAAGAGAAACCTGAGAGCCAGAAGGGAAAGAGCAGGTCATTCTATTGGTTTCTTTTCTTAAACATGAACTACCTTTAATTAAGGAAGGATCAATTTACACAACTGACAGTGACAGAAATACAGCTTTACT
Source organism: Larus michahellis (assembly GCF_964199755.1). NCBI lineage: Eukaryota > Metazoa > Chordata > Aves > Charadriiformes > Laridae > Larus > Larus michahellis. Next base: position 25,510,955 of record NC_133930.1, read on the forward strand.
GACTTTAGATACACTACTGGATTGGTTACTATGGGAAAGGAAGATTGTCAAATACACAAATAAGCTTTACCATTTTGTCGGCAATAAATTCTGAACATTAGCAGAGAATAAGATGTTTTAGTTTAGAGATCTTGATAGATAAAGCTTGCATTGCCTATTGATAACCAATTTATTTTTTGCCAACACTACCGGTGCTAACAAAATAGAAGTTGAGATCCTCCAAGAAACAAGCAGTTATCGTACAGTAATTCCAAATTCGTGTTTCCTCAAAAACACCATGTGCTTTGAGTTAGGTACCCAGTTCCCAAACTCCACATGTTTAACGGGAACTTCTCTTGTCCTGTTCAGCTCCTAATAAAAACTGCTGAGCTGAAGGATAAGTGAATGTAAGTACAAAGTCCCAAGCATTCATGCAGCCTAAGAGAGAACAGGGGAAGACAATATGCTTTCATATTCTCTGGACTGAAAATTACTGCCGAAGACTATTAGACTAATCAGCAGTTGCACACCAAAACTAGCGAGGATTAATTCAGCCCTTTAAATAGCCATGAAAAAAAAAAAAAGAAAGATCATAGTATATTCTAACACAACAGTTTGGAAATAAAATTGTGTCCGACAACGCTACACTTGGATGCCCTTATCATGATTTCATCATTGATGAAACAATCTTCTCACACTCTATAGCTCCAGTCGCTAAAGAAAAGCTCAGTGCAAATCCTACAAAGATGCAAAACTGCCATCAAAACAGACAGCAAGCAGATATGCTCATACTCCATCAAGGAAAAAGCATTCACCACCCCACATTTTTAAACACAAAACATCAGTAGGATATATGCAGCAGCGGAAGCAGCCAAACTTGACCTACCTGCACATAACGGAATTTAGATGGTGTTTGCAAAAATACAGAATTCCATACCCTGATTCTTACACATAGTTGCACCTAGATAGATCCTGGTACATTCTGGATAAAGGCCACTGAAAACAAAAACAAGTGTAATATTCTCCTTTTTTGCTGGAAAAGTGTGGATCCTCATACACCTCAGTCCACAAAGACATGAAAAAAAATTCTCACACACTGATGCAAGAAGTTAGTAGAACCTCTTCAACTACTTTCCTCTAAATAGTATGGTATGAGAAAGAGATGGAGTGTCCTGAAACACCCAACTCTTGTCAGACGCTAGCAATGGCAACACAGTAAATGCTCACTAGGACCAGACAGCCTGCTTTTTAAAATCCCAACTTGCCAGCTGAACAGAGGTTGTAGGTCCTACAATTTCACTGGAAAACATCATCCCACTTGAAATACCAGATTTAGCACCCAGAGCCTGTAGAAACCTAAAATTTTTTGGCCTCAAGCGCCAAAACTGTACTGTCAAAATAAACACCGTATGTTGCTGCTCCCATTACACAGAAAAACTCAACCTCCAACACATCCTGGTGCAAAGCCACACAAGAACAAAACTCTGGGAGCAAGACCTTGCCAAATCCATCAGATCCTTGTTCACAAACATTTATGTTTGATTGAAAAAAGTACTGAGCCACGCTTAGATGGCTAGAGAATTCTGGACCTTCTTAAATCCTGGCCCTAGAGACCTTGGAAATGTTAAGCCTCATTTTCTTACTTTGATTTTCAAAGCCTTTTTCTTTTAAAACTACTTTTCCCATTTTTTTTGTCCCATGGTTTCATCAACTCTGCAAAGGCAGAGAGGAGCAGCTGGAGCGAACAGCTAAAGAAAAAGTCACAGAGTAAGGGACAAGGTAACAGTAAGGTGGAGATATCTGGACCATGCAGTATCCTCACCTCCTGGATTCGCCTGCGGGCCCGCTGCAGCACCTCCTCGTACCCCTTCTGTCGCAGCTCACTCAGGCTCTCGTAATACTCCTCGGGGTCGTCAGTCTCAGTGAAGAGCACCTGCGAAAGGATCTTCCAGCCGCAGGTATCCAAGCTGTGGACCAAGTAAACTTGCAGTTTGTAGCAGAGGGCATCCATCTCCTGCTCGGACAGCTCCGGGGCTCCGAACAGCACCGTCCACATGCCCGAGGGCTCCTCGGGGAAGGCAGGCAGGTAGGGCTCCAGCTCCGAGTTCACCGAGCACAGCTGCTGGTGCACAGCTCGCAAGTCCTGGAAGGAGAAGAGGCCGGCCCAGCTGCACTCCTCCCCCGCGGGCTCCGCGTCGGGAGCGGCCGGCTCGGCTGCCTGCAGCGGCGAGGCCTCCTCCTTCCCCAGCTCCAGCACTTCTATCTCTTCGGCGGCACCTGCCGCCTCCGGGCCCCGCTGCGGCCTCCGAGCCGGGCTACCCTTGGCGCAGAGCGGGCTCTTGGGCAGCGCTTCGGCGCGGGGATGCGGGGAGCCCCGCGGCAGGCCGGACTCGGTGCCCCAGGCCGGGCCCCTGCGCGCCGTGGGGCTGCCGGCCTTAGGGGCGGTTCTGGCCTCGGGGGCGGTGGTGCCGCCGCGGCGCAGCTCCCGGGAGCCGCTGCGCTGGCGCTGGGCCGTGCGGTTGTGGCAGGTGATGGCGAACTTGCCCTCGATCTCGTTCCAGGCCACGATGAAGACAAACTTGTGCTTCTCCCGCTCCTGGAAGGCGTGAGGCCTGACGGCCACCCAGTCGGCCTCCAGCGTCTCCTCCAGGGCGAAGGCGGACATGGCGCTGTGCGGCCTCCCCCCCCCTACTCACACGCACACCCCCCCCGCTCCCGTCCCGTCAGCCGCCCCCCGCCCGCCCCGCCGGCCGGCAACGGCTTCCCGTCAGCCCCGCCTCACCGCCCACCACCGGCCATCTTCGCGGCGGAGGGACGGGGAAGGCGCCGAGGCCGGGGGATGCGCTGAGTGCCCAGTGGAGCGGCCAGGGAGGTAGCGGGGGATGGGGAGGGAGGACGGAGCGATATCACCTCCTGCCCGCTCGGAGCCCGCCGCCGAGGAATCGCCCTGCCGCCGCTTCTGCTCACGGACCCGCCGCCGCGGCGGTCGGTGCCCGGTGCCCCCGCACAGGTACTCCGCGCGCCGCGTCACGTGGGGCGGGATCTGTTTACAAGCGGCGGCGGCGGCGGCGGCGCTGCGGCAACTCAGCCCCGCCCCTTGACCGCCTCCACAGGCCCCGCCCCCGCCCCGCCGGCCGCCTTCCCCATTGGCTGTCGCCCCGGCGTCTCCGACGGAGGGAGGTGCGCGGGGCGAGGAGGCCCCGCCCCTTCCCCGCCGGCCACGCTCGCGGTCTCCCGGTGGTGGGCGGGGGGAGGGCGGTGCCCCGCCCCTTTCCCGCGGCATGCTGGGAAGGGCACGTGCCGGGCGGCGGCCGTGAGGGGGTGGGGCCGAGCCGGGCCGTTGGGCGGGAGGTGGGGACGGGGAGACGCGGGCCCGGGCTGGGGCAGCGGCAGCGGGCGGCTTGGGGCGGCGTGTGCCGCCTCCCGGGGACGGGCTGGGGAGCAACGGCCTCTGCTGCGGGTAGCCCCCGAGGCAGCGCGGGGCGGTGCCCTGCCGCGGCTCCGGCCTGGCGGTTAACTCCCTGGCAGCGCGGTGGGGCACACGGGCCTTAGTGGACTGGCGCTGGCGCTCCCCCAGCCGGTCTCCACTGTCCTGCCCCACCCCAGGACTGTTTTCCAGGGCCTCTGCCCCCGAGCTGGCAGGAGACATTTAAGAATGGATGACCGTCCAGGTGACAGAGCCCCCACAGGGAAATGATAACTGCAGAGGATTTGTTTCTGCTCTTCCCGTAAAGTCGTTTTCTGCATGGAAAGGATGTGGTGCTGCAGCAGCTTGTTGTAGTTGTATGGCTTAATTCTTCCCAGAGGTTGAACAAAAATACTTCAAAGATCTGTTATCAAGAGCGCCTAACAGCACGCCATGCAGCAGAAGTTTGGCCTTGTGGTTAGGCTGCAAAAGAGAGCATGCAGCATCTGTGACGAGACCTGGAGGCAAAGGGCATGCTCTGAAATAGCTGTCTTGGACAACTGTATACTTCTATAACTGAAGCTAGCTGCACGAAGACACCATGTTTTGTGTTCATGTTGGCCAGTACTACTTAAAAATTGGCAGCGCCTGCAGTACTCTCCAAGTTCTCCAAGTGTATTGCAGAGCACGTAGGTTACAGTAAGCCAGCACAGACAACTCTCATAAGCATGTCTGAAAGGAATGATTAATCACCTGCAATACCAAGGCCAAGTGCTGGTTTCCTGGTGCCCTTTGGGATATTCCATTTTTCCCCTTTATAAATGAAGAAAAAAATATTTCTTACTGTAACAATTCCAAAATACTTGGATCAAAAATAGGATCAGTAGACAATATGCGTTGGCCCATCTGTGATATTGTTGTCCTGCTCCAAATTACAGGAAGCACTGGGGAAATAAAACATTCTCAATTGAGTTTGCCAGGGCAGCCAGAGTGAGTCACAGCTTCTTTCTAAAGTTACTGTATTGACGAGCATCCTGTCCTAAAGTATTTGAGGAGGGCCTCTGGCAAGCCAAACATTCTCTGATCATTGACAAAGGCACCTTGTGCATGCAGGAAAATCAAGGTTATGTCTCGAATACCCGAAGTGGCAGCTGTTAGGAAAAAGGAGGAAGTCATGGCTCAGCAGGCAGAGGAAGAACCATATCTGCATTCTAAAGCTAAGGGTGATGTGTGCTGCTCATCTTAGCAGCATTCTTTTCTGTTACCGTGAATTTAGGCACCAGATCAAAGCACCTGTGAAATGATCTGGAAGATGTGGTTATACCCCACGTGAAGTGGCCAAGCAAGCAAGAAATGAGTACATTGGTGGAGGAAATACAGTCTCTTTCTGTTAAGTATTTAGAAACGAATTTTCCATAGATGAATGTAAGCAGCAGTCCAATTTTGCCTTTAGTAATGCATGAAAAAAAAATTAAAACAATGAAGATGCAACAGTATATCTGTATCTCCAGGCTTAAGAAACTTAAACGTGGATTCAAAATTTCTCATCAGCCAAAGGATCAGAGCGTATTTCAGGTACGTTACTGTAGAGGCCAAGGTCTTTGGAGCAGTATTGGCCTGGCTGTTGTGAAGTAGCATAGGGGCAAGTCAGTATGATTTAAAGCAGCAACTGGGTAAATGGGACCTGGCTGAGAACTAGTCTGAAAATCACTTCGCTACAATCAAGTTTTCTGATAGGCCTCTTTTCATGTAGCAGAAAAGCTGTGCCATCAGCTCTCAAGAGCTATTATATTTTGCCAAAATTGTGCCATTACAGAAAAAGCTGGAAGGAAACAGCAATTTTTCAAAATCACATTATCAAGAAGCACTGAGTATCCTTCATAGGAACTTCTGTATTGGGGGACATGCGTAACTTGTCAGTATAAAAGGCAGGCTTTTCAGATGTTGGTGAATTGTTCTTAAGGGTGCTTAAATGAAATACATCACTGATTTCTACCCAAGAAACAAGCAAAAACTTAAAATTACATTCTTAAATGCCTGAATTGCCCTCTGAGCAGGGCTTGTGGTGGGGTGTACTCTTCATCACTAATCAGAAGTGGGTTAGGTAGTGCCCAATCAGCCTGACCTGGGATTGATTACCACACTTTAAAATGGTGCCAAGTTTGTGGCAACTGAAAGAACTACTGGGGAGTGTCTTGGAAAAAGAAAACGAGCTGTCTGGAGAGAAGGGAACTGGTGCCAAGGACATGGCCCTTCAGCACGTGAGGATCCCATGGCTATCATGGAAACTGCACACGTGAGAGGCCTAGTTAACCTAACCAACAGGGCTGTTTGAAGTAGCAGTTACTCAGCTGACAAGCTGGATTATTACATTTTATAGAGAGGAAGCTTTTTGAGAGCCACAAGCGTCGTGCCACTAGTGAGCTGAAATATAAGGTTAGGAATTAAATTGATGTCCTATATTTTTTTTGTAAGAACTGGGTCAAGCGTTAGAACTTTTAAAGCAGGGAGTACTTTGAGTCATTGCTATCCCTGGGCATTCTCCAAGCAGTGATATTTAATAAGATCTTGAATTAATAAGCCAGCAAAGACTAGGTTTGCAAACTTCCAGGAGTTACTCTGTGCTTTGTCTGATTTGCAGTATCATTTCCCTGAGCCTGTATCTGCTGGTTCTCAGACATGATCTTGGTTCAGGTCAGTGTTGGGAGAACAAGGAAACGACAGAATCCAAATACAGCACAAAAGGTAGCCTGCCTAGGCAGATGTGTACATAATAAATGCAGAATCGGGCTGCTGATGGGATGAAACCCTATGGAACTGCACGTATGTCCTTGCTTGTACATGTGTGGGGTGGATTAGCAATTGCCGAGTGTAAAAGGTTGGGTCCTCTGTGGATTGAATAACCTGAACTACTGCGAAGTGCTGCCTAAATTTTCTTTTGCATGCTGATGTTGTGAACAAGAAGAGAAATACTCCTCTAAGTGTTTGAACAAACATTCCAGCATCTAGTGTGTGACTCCTACAATGTGCTGCAGGCTGAACTGTAATTATACCCTTCTGGATCCGAATCTTTGAATGCCTTGGATAAACTAGCTTTAGTACAAAGCATTTTTGAGAAAACCAGGTCTCATCTGGAAAGCCTGATTTAAAGTTTGGCCAATTCCCAACAAATGCTGTTGCAAGATTATATCTGTCCAAAGGCTATTGTATTCTCAGTTAACCTACTCCTTACAGTAGTCGAGATGAAGGGGGGAGGATATTAAGTAGCATACCTCAAAGTATGTAGCATTGTGAGTATTTTTAGGTGTCCTGAAATTGCTATTAAGTATTGTGCTTAACACTGCTATGCTGGACAAGCATTTTTAATAGGTTTCTGTTGATAGCATTATTCAAATTTTAATGTGGGCAAGCCAAACAGCGTCTGTTTGTTGTTAGTGGGAGTCTTCTTTCTGGCACAAGTTTTAAGAGTGTTTCTGAGAGTATGTCTGCGTGAAGTGAGACAAGAAGCTGGCTGCACGAAAGCACTGTTGACTCTGTGATGGCTTAGTAGCAATGAAATATCCACCCAAAAGCATACTTTCTAGTAATAGTTGTATCTGCACTTGAAATTCTGGAAATGCCTACCCATAACAGTTTTGATGTAAGAGATTTAGGGTAGTTTCCAAGGACAAGGAATTGCATTGTGCAGCAGAACAAGTATAGCTGCAGTGCATGTGATAGCCCATCTATTTTACGGAGGAAAACTGTATACTTTGGATATTTATGCTGGCTCTAAACTGAAGAATTTTCTGCAACTAAGTATTATTGCAGTTGTAGAACATGTGGAGTATTACTGTGTGGTAAGCTTTATGAATGTGTGATAAACTGAACATGTAATGTAACCTCTTGCTTACTGCTGGGAGGACCCAGTAGTTTAAGTATAAATCAATCTTTCCTTGAAAGGAATCATTCATAAAAGATATTCTTCTCCCTTTTAGCCAAACAAGTACACTAGCGAAGTTATTTTGTCTGTTTAAGTGAAAGGCACAATGAACTTAATGGAGTAAAAAGTATGTTGGTAATACTCAAGAATCCCTTTTGAAAGCTCAGATGATACAAACCCCTAAGTTTCCAATTTAAACTTGCCACTGTAGTGGGAAAATTCTAAGTTTAACTAATAAGAATTTTACTAAATTGCATGAAAGTCATCAGTAGTCTCTCTGGCAGATAAAAAACAGTTTGCAAAAAGAGAGAGAATTGGTGCAGTCCTGTCTTGCAGGCTGGATGAGTTGGGAGTGATGGTGCTTGCAGCTTTCTTTAGTGGTTGACAAAGCAATTCGTCAACTTGTTTGTTTACAGAAACCATATTCTTACGTGCTCCACCCAAGTGCATGGGAGTAGAGAAAATGATCCTGATGACAGAAAGAACAATTTGTAGCTTTGAGAAATATAAGGCTTTTTAAAACTACTTGATTTTTGTCTTAAGTGCAAAAATGCAAGAAATATTTCTAACATTAAAAAAAAACCCTCTTTGTCAGGCTTAATATCTCATAATTAAACAAAGATAATTTTATAAAACAGTTCCCCAAAACTCACGTTTTCTTTGAGGAGAAGAGTGAAAAACTCCAGTCTTTATATTTTGAGATTTCTCAAAATATTGATCTATAAAGAAAATGCCTACTTGGCACTGAATCCAGTGTACTGAGCTGTGCAGCAATATCAAGACTGTAATGGAACATTGGAAGCTATTATTCAAGGAAAGAGGAAGCAATAGGTTTAGCCACATCCACAATTCAACTCAAATCAAGAACATTTGTAACTAGGCAGGGAAGCCACAAACCACAGAACAAGCATCGAGTTATAACAGATGAAATACCTACATGAATCTAAAAAAAGGAAATTATGGTTCCTGTGTTAGTGAGTACAGACTGCCTTCTGTTTAGTCACTGGAACGAGAAAACAGTTTAGATGTTTTTCAGTAGTCTCAGAGGTTCTATCCTCTCTGTCCCTGATGTAGTGATGGAGAGATCGATAGCCTGACAGTCCTGATCTGTCTGCAAGATGACAGCAGGCCTATATGAAAATAATTTGAATGCATGGCAGAAGATTTATCTGAAGAAATCTGGATTGCCTGGTGAAAAGAGTGGGTTGAAGACCACTTTGCTTTTGATCACTGTATTGGGTTTATGTGGGTTTTGATAGCAGGGCGGCTGCAGGGGTGGCGTGTGTGAGAAGATGCCAGAAGTTTCCCCCATGTCTGATAGAGCCAGTTACAGTCAGCTCCAAGAAGGACCCACCAGTTGTCAAAGTTGAGCCCATCAGCAACAGTGGTAGCACCTCTGTGACAATGTATTTAAGCAGGGGAAAAAAAACTGCTGCACAACAGCAACTGCAGTGAGAGAGAGGAGTGAGAGTTAAGTGGGAGAAACAACCCTGCAAACACCAAAGTCAGTGAAGAAGGAAGGGGAGGAGGTGCTCCAGGTGCCAGAGCAGAGATTGCCCTGCAGCCTGTGGCGAAGACCATGGTGAAGCAGGTTGTCGCCCTGCAGGGGAAGAGTGTGAGAGGAAGGAGGGGCAGAGACAATGAGTGACGAACTGACCTCAACCCCCATTCCCCATCCCCCTGTTCCACTGAGGGGAAAAGAGGTAGAGAAAATTGCGATTGAAGTTGAGCCCGGGAAGAAGGGAGGGATTGGTGGAAGGTGCCTTTAGACTGGTTCTTATTTCTCACTATCCTACTCTGATTCGATTAGCAATAAATTCATTTAATTTCCCCAAGTTAAATGTTTGCATGTAATGGTAATTGGTTGTCCTTATCTCAACCCATGAGCCTTTTGTCATATTTTCCTCTTGTCCAGCTGAGGAGGGGAAGGGATAGAGTGGCTCGGTGAGCAACCGGCAGCCAAGATCATCCCACAGCAACCACTCATCTTTTTAGTGTGTGATCCTGGCATCTCCCATAAATATATAAAGCTGTTGTTCCTTTGGTCTGAGGGAGGAAAACTTTGAACGCTGGATGAGTCATTCATATTTCCAGTACATTTCCAGGCCATCTGACCCCTGCAAGATTCTGCAGGGCTTATGTCACTGCATTATATGCTGGCTGAGATAAGCATAACAGACTACTGTAAGCCCGGCCAATGCTGTCCTTGGGTCACAATTTGGATGGTAAAATTTCTAAATACATTTTCTAAAAGGCTAAGAATAGATTGAGTAATGGACCTAAATTACTCAATTATGTGATTAAAGGGGAAGTGTGCCATATCTAGCCAATACTCAAGAGGTCTTAGCTTGAATCTGATAAATTTAATCTATTAAGGTGACAAAAATCTGCACTCAGCCAAGAAAGCATCAGGATTTCTTTGCATTGTTCGTGACTTTCAAAGCTGTCCTACCAGACACGGAACGTGCTCTCCAATGAAGGCAACACCTTCAGGGAGTGACAGGAAATTTGTCTTTTGCTGTCCAATTAATCCTCATTGCTTTCTCTGTATTGCTTAAGATACTAAGCATGATCAATTATCAAATTAAGCATCTGTGATTTATAAAATCACAAGAACACTGGCATGATTTTTTTTTTCACCAAAATATTTCGGTGTTTATCATTCATACAGGTCAGGGAAACCCACATATACTTACTATTTTCTTTATTATTCACCCCCTGTCTTAAGGATGCCCAGTGTGTTTTGAGTCACTTCCTAGCCTCACCACAAAAACTAGTGTATCTCCAGCCTGTATGTAATCTCCCTGCTATTTCAGCTATATTCTTCTAAATACCCAACCTGCTTACATTAAAGCTGCCTTGAATACATTTCTGCAGGATTCAGTCACAGCTGCTGCAGTGTAGACATACCTAAAGCCTTTGAAGAGCAACACCTTAGAAAATTCATTTTTGGTTGGCACAACAGCAGCAAAGTACGCTAAGACAGAGGCAGAGTTGGGGCAGAAGCTAAAACACAAGGCAGACTAATACCAGTATTAACAGACTTTGGAACATAAAAAATATTACACTTGTATGATGTTTACTAAGCATGGAGTATTTTCCTAGGCATTTTGAAATTCTGGCTCCTAGTAAAGCACAAGTCAGCAGGCTAGAGCAAAATTTAAGTCTTACCAGCTTTTGAGCAGAAATAACTACTGACAGCAGCAATAGTTTGGCAGGTACGTGTTCCAGCATTTTGGGATCCAATGAGGTTGGAGACAGTTCAAGATGGAGGACAGCCTGCTGGGCAAAGAAATGCACACTAGTGAGAAAGTCTTGCAACAAAATTCTCCAGAGCACTATGGGAACAATGGCACAAAATCAGCTTATGGAATGAAAGGTCACCATAATGCTACTGATGGCACAGGCAAGCCTTCAACCTGAGTGTTCATATCAAAGCATGTCAAGAGACCCCTGCCTCCAGGAGATCTGAGGTATTCTCCTCTACACATCAGTAGAAGACTTGACATTTAGCTTCACTTACGAAAGACATTTTCGTCCTGATTGAAGTGTTCTGGAGAAATACCGGATAGCATCAGCTGCTGTCTGTAGACATAGCTACACCCGACGCTGCTACATACTTGAGTCTGATCCAGTTACTCAGTACAGGAGAAACAGATGGTATCTTCATCTGGTTACATCTTCAGCTGAATCGCCATGTGATCCCACTGCCAGCACCAAGGAAGGGAAACAGTCCTGGTAAAAAGAAGTCCAGATCTTCTGTTGAGGAGCCTCCATTCTTCCCAGTGGACAGATAAAATCCCTCCTTAAGGCCAGATGGTCAGATTTTGAAGAGTGGCAAAGTCCAAGAGACATCACACAGAGCTTTAATTTGTAGTTTAAATGAAAGCAATGAAGGGCAGATGAGTTTTGTTTCTTTTTGTAACGTCACTGGGTATTATTGTTTGGCAAGCCTCTAAGTAAGCATTCTGCAGTGAAGCAGTGAAGTTCAAGGATGTGGCAGGCGAGAGGGCATAGTGTTAGAAATAATGCACGTTTCTGTATCCAAATGATGTTCAGCATTTGTAAAAAGTGGTTGTTTGTCTGATTCTTTATTACTATTATGTGGTTGCTGATGAATAGCTGGGCTGAAAGAAAATAAAGCTTGTAAAAAAGAACAGCAGCTTTTATTTTAGATACTTTTCCTCTCCGGCAATGTCTCAAACCCTTTGCACAAAAATTCACCTTCTGATTGTGGGCCCTTCAGAATAGAAAAAAACGTCCGCATCATTACTTTATAAAGTTGTTTGTCGGTAGAAATGAAATATGGCCTTTTAAACTGAAATTAGAAGGTTATTTGTGTCAGATTTTGTGCTATGATTTCCTAGCCCACTTAATGAGTCTTACTGTTTTCAGTTCTTACATTTATGCCCTAGGCAAAAAATTTATTCTATGAGCAATAGAATATTCAAAACTATTTTCTTACAATTTATGTTCTGTATCCTCAATTCAATGTCCTAACTCACCCTGCCCCTCCCCAAGTGCCACCCCATCTGTGTAAGCGTTAGTATGTGCTATGACTCATCTAAAGCTATGTTAATACAGGTATGTGTGTCTTAGTTGGTCAGTCAGATGATACAAAGCATAAGCGGTGTGTATATGCATATGTTAATGGCAGATTTTTTTGAAACTTGTAAAAAACGCATTTAGCAATTGACACTTCACCAGATGACCTCTTGAGGTCTCATCCAATCTGAATCATTTTGTGATTCAACATTGTTAAATTAATTTGGCTTTGGATACTTCAGGAGTTGGACTCATCCAACCTGAATTATTTTGCAATTCAGTGCTAAAATTGGCCAGCACATTCAAGTATTATTAGGTGTGGAGTGGCAGGGACATGGACTGATGGGTGGTGATTGAGTAAGCCTTGTTTTCTCAGAAGATCAGGCTAGCATAGCATACCCATCAGCAGTCTCTGAGGCTGCCACTTCAGTGTTGCTAGCTCAGGCTCTGCGTCTCATATTACCAAGGTTACTTTCGGTATCTGTTCAATACATTTGCTCCATACCTGACATTACTGAAATGAAACCTAATGACACTATAAGCTATTATCATATGTTTTAACAATCAACTATTTGGTTTGAGCACAATATAGCATACATAAAACAAACCAATTTTTATTATGGTATTGTATTTGCTTTAAGGCTCTAGTCTTGTTTTCTTTTGCAGAGAAGCTAGTCATCCATAGGAATAGTTTTTATTAATGATTTCTCATGTGCTTGTCATTAATTGCCAGCTGACACCTTTTCCAGACAGTCTTTGTTCCTAGAATTGCACCATATGACAAACACATCTTAACATCCTTTGCTGTTGATGCAAGATCTAAAGAATTCTTAGTTATTATTCAAGTTCCTGTTGGTAATTTCTTGTCATCATACTGTGGCAAATCCTTTCTGTTTAATTGTATCAAAGCTATATTCTGTATGTTTACTCCTTTTGGAGATATTCAGGCTGTCATAATCATAGCTATAAAAAAGGTAAGACTAACTGTTTAAAATAAGGGGGAGATGTCTTTTATTATACAAACACAGTTGGGGAAAATGTGCTCTTCTTTAAATATTGTTAATTGAGACTATCAGTAGCTGTTAAATTTTATTCTTTTTCCTTTACACTGTTTACAGATTCCTTTTTGGTAGTATAAGGTTTGTTTTCTTAATGGTTAAGTAATTTTCTATTTGTTGAATGCTGAAAGATAGCCCTGATTCTTTTGCTTGGTAATTCCTTGTTTGTTTATCAACACAGAAGACTAATTTATGCATTAATCACTCTGCTTCTGCTTATTTAAAATATCACTAGTTCTTCTCTAATTGACAACTGCATTCTTTTTAGCATCTTCCTGCTTTCTGCAAGGCTTGACGGCCCTTATCTATTCTGTCTTTTGATCATTTTTAGCCAAAGTTTTTAATATGTTTGCTGACAGAAACAGATCTACTGAAGACCTTCACCTGTTGCGACTAATTCAAGTCAGCTTCAATGCCTTCTGATTTTATTGGATATGCCAGGAGTTCAGTGTCTTGAATCAAAAATTTCTATCGCCTCATCTCTTGTTTACCTTTGCTCCAGTGAGATACTGATCATTCCCTTCTGGGAATGGGGATTTCACTGGTGACCTCATTAACAACAACACTCCCCATCTGGTGCCTTTGTTTAGCACCCTTTCATTTTAATTTCACAAATTGCATTTGAAATTTTCCTGAGGATTCTGAGTGTTACCAAATGTGTTTTATATGACAATAAAAAATATTTTTTACTGTGGGACCCTATTTTTAATTTGTAGAACTGCAAAAGCTTCAATTTCAGTCAACAAAAGTATAACTTCAGTGTAGTTGACTTGTAATTCCTTATTACAGCTCTCTGAATGTGAGTGTCCACAGCCCCTCTAATCTGCATTGTTATTACACTAATATTTTACAGACGAGTATGTGCTTAATTTTACTACCCTGAGTTGTCTCACTGACTTGAAAGAAACATCTTCCATTCCAAGTAGTACGGCAAATATTTCACATAAGCTATTTCTCTTGACATGTTTACAGTCAGAGGAGGCACTAAGAAGCAGAAGGGATCTGGGAAAAAGCTGGTATAAAAAGGGCAACCTGCAATGGGGCCATAAGTGGTGGCAACAGACTTCTTTTGTTAAACAATTACCAAGAGCCTGGCTTCAGTGTAATTTGACCGCAGCTTTTAAGTGGCTGCTTGAAAGAGAATTCAGGGTAGGCTTATCTGGTTTAGGTGCAGTCCGATATTGCTACTTTCATTACAGAATCAGGAACTATGTCTGGGAAGGACCTCAACAGATCAGGCAGAACATACATTCTACCAGAACATAATCCATTGCAGGTAACCCATTCCTGCCAGATGTCCATACCATCTCTTTTCTGATGTGTCCAACAACAGAGATTCCTCAGTTTTGTTATACAAACTATTAGACTGCCAAGTTTTCTTTGTGATGGGAAGATGTTTCCTTGTTTCTAACTTATTTGCCTTCTGCAGTTTCAATATTGGTGAAGCCCTTTGGCTCTGTATTGGCTAGAATCTGTGATATTAGCAAGGCATAATAGATTGGGAGAGGATGGATGCCTAGGAGCCGGGCATGCATATAGAGTCTTTCCAAGGAAAGTGGCTACACAGAAAACAGTGCAGAATGATGCTGTGGGAAGTAATGGAGATGCTTCAGTGGCTGCAGAGGCCAGAAGAGAGGGGTAAGCTGCAATGGGTTAACAGACTATACCATTGTTGTAGGCCAGAATCTTGAAGGCAAGGATGTGAATGATCTGAATTATAAAAAGGCACTTATCTTCCATCATCATTGGAAGAACTGCATTTTCTCAGTAAAGTAAAGACTCTGAGATTTAGCATAAAGGACTGCCTTTCATTTCAGTAAAGGATATCAGGGTAAGAACAGCTCTTTACTGAGGAGAGTGGAGATGGTTGGGGCTCCTAAGTCAGTAAGGAATGGCAGCTAAGCAGTGAGAGGAAGAGCACTGGGAAGAAGAACATAATGAAGAAACAATGGCACAGTGTTTATAGAGTAATCTGTGGGGGATGGAGAGACAATAGTGGCATCCTGTATTAATTAGAAGCTTTAAGCCTGTTTTACTGGAACAAATGAGTCAGGAGGGTCAAAGGTATTTATTTATATGACCCACTGTACAATACTGAATAGTTAAAGTCTGGCCATTCAGAGACACACAAATGTCCTTCGACAAACACCCACGTCTTAAAAAGAACCCCACCACCAGAAGTTTAAAACTTTACTAGCCACAAAGAAAAGAAAAATTTAGGGAAAGTGGTCAAGAGAGATTTTAACCACATCACTTACTTCCTTTCTTCATAGCTGCAGGAGTGGTTGTTGGTTTTATTTTGTATCTTATAATAAGGGAAACTGTTGTATTTGGCAGCCTTTTAGGTGGTATTAAAGATGGTAATAACTGTTCTTTTTGGATGAAGAAGTAGTTAATATGATGAGCCAGAGCTGCTGTTATTACTGTTGTGGTAAAAGCCTGAATCTGCCTCCTGAAGGATAAATTAAGACAAGTACACACAAAAGGGGAAAGGAAAAAAAGCCAAGATAGAAAATGCACCTTCTGTTTCTGCTCCTGACTTTAATTTACAGCATTGTTGCTAGAGGAGACTCAGCATAGCACATGGTGACTCCAAGATTTGGCCTTTATGAGCATTGAGCTGTTTAAAGGCATTGCTTTACTCTGCCTCCCTGTTTTAGGCTTGGCATCGGTGCTGCCAAAAAGAGTGATCTAGCCAGCTAGACATAAAACAAAGGCATAGGAAGAGGAGCAGAAAGAAGAAGATGTTAGGGAAGAAAAGGGGCACAAGTGAAAAGATGTGACGGCAGGAATGCAAGTTGTCTTCCAGCAGCCGCATTTGCTTAATCTGGAGGAAGAGGCGGCGTCATGCACACAGCCCTCTGGCACTGCTCCAGCCAGGGTGTTTCCTTGGACTGAGGAGGAGACCCAGAGAGGTCACAGTGGATCTACTTGTTTACCACAAAATCTTTTCATGGTTCTTGGGTGGTTTCTTTTCTAGCTTTAATGTTTTCAGCCTTTTATAGGTAATATTGTTTTACAGACTGCTACCTCTGCTCAACACTGATGTTTCCTGGGTGTCTTTTCCCTGTCTGAGCTTCTCTCAGGGCACGTGCCTTTGAATATCAGAAAATCAGATAATCTGAGCCACTATTACAGTTTGAGTGCCATACATAACTCTTCAAATACCATGATTTACCATATTACCGCCTGTGTTTTCTTTAAAGAACCATTACACTTTTATTTGATCTGTAATGGATACAGGGTAAACATTGACTAGCCCCCATTAACCATTTTCTTCCTTACCTTGGGAGGAAAACCTAATTTTATAAGATAATCATAGAGTGGTTTGCGTTGGAGGTGACCTCTAAAGATCATGTAGTCCAACCCCTCCCCCTCCCCACCATGCCTTTCAGTAGGTCAGGTTGCTCAAAGCCCCATCCAACCTGACTTTGAACACTTCCAAAGATGGGGCATCCACAACTTCTTTGGGCAACCTGTTCTACTGTCACCACCCTCATCATAAAATTTCATGAAAGTTTATATCATGTTTATTTTGCTATGTCTCTTTTAGGACTGAACGACCTCTCTGCCTTTCTTTGTTCCCTGGTGTTTAAAACAGTTGGTCTGTCTGGGTTTCCACACAGGAGCCCAAGACCTGTGTTTCTCTTCAGCCAGCAGCAAATGTTCTCTTAGGCTACATTTAATGATATTTCCCATCCTACAGTCTACTTAGTAGTTCCCATCTTTACCTCACAATTTCATATTAACTATCTATCTTCTTCATACCAACTGAGCTGGACTTTTGTACTTTGGACAACTTGGGATATGCGTTTCTGCCCCTCAGGCCAGGGCCTTGGTGGGAGCCCAAGCCCCTTCACTCTTTTGGGCTTGTAGGTAAAACCAGCTGATTTTGTATGAAAATATTTGAAGAAAGCCAAAGACTTTTTTCAATTTTGTTCAAATTTCTTCTTCACTTTGACTGGAAATAAATAGTGTTTCAGTGACATTAGAGAGAAATACAAAGAAATTTTTTTTGTTGTTTTTTTTTGTTCTTCTTCTCAAAGGTCAGAGGGAAACATTTTTATTTCATTATGAAAATGAAATTTTGGGGACCTTTTAAATAATATGAGCATTTATTTTCCTTGTGAAATACTGAGCAGTTTCAAATTTATTTTGCTGGAATACTGTGACTTGTAAAGGGCAAAGAAGAACGGGAGTTATTGTGCCATCAATCTACAAGACAAAAGGGTTTTGGGGCCCAGGAGGAATTAATTGGTGCCGGAATAAGGGCTAAGGACTGTTTTGTAATTGGATCTTCCACTGCCCTGAAAGAAGCCGTTTCTCCAATTTAGCTACACGAATACATTTTACCATCTATGAACTCTGTCTGCGAGAGGAGCTGCAGCCTGGAGGGAAGTGAAAGGTGCGTCTGTAGAGGGGCAGGAAACTGCTGGGTGGGAATCTGCAGTGATGAGTTTGTTGGAGATAGGCTGATGGCTCAGAAATGTACTCCTAAGTAATTTTAATGGACTGTAGTCAGTGATGGAGGTGCGAAACAAGTCAAGAAAAAGGAAGGTTGAAGAGATGCAGGATATGCTGTGATGCAAATGCATTTTTGTGATGATGGATCTCTACAGTTGTGAAACACTGAGATCCTTGGGGAAGACATGGTGAGTGTGAAAGAGACGTGAAACAGAAAAGCTTTCAGAGCACTGCAGCAAGATGTAAGCAGTATGTTTCACTCTTTCCTCCTGTTCTACTTTCCCTGCTTTTGTTTTCTTCCTAATTTGGCTGTTGCTCGTCTCTTTCCTCTCTAATTCCATCACTTGTATTCTTGTTGCTTGGCCTTCTTTGGGTGCCCCAATTAAAATCTAACTACACTTTTGGATTAAAAAAGGTTTTTTCTCTCGTACATTTTTCTTTGAAAACATAACTTAAATTTTTTTTGGTGTATGACAAAACTGAATTGAAATTTTGACCCTATAATATTTTTAAAAGTTCCAGGTTGTTTTCTCCCTTGCTCATGAGTATATACATTACTTGGGTAAAGTTATTTCATTTTCTTATATTCTTCCTTTAAAAATCACTAAAATTAAATCAATAGTCTTTGTGCCCTCATCTTTAAAAGCTCTTCTCTACACACTTTTTACTTCATTTTCCTTCATTTTGTAATTGGCACTACCAATTGCAGAGGTTATTTCTGATTTCTAGCTATGACTCCTAGTTCCTGTGAGGCACTTTGTGGCCTTTTAATTCCAGTGCATAGTCATCTTTATAAACAGGACATCATTTACAACCTCTTGTAATCTCTTGCAGTAACAACAAGGAGGAAAATAATATTCTGAGTATATTCCAGCGTTCAGCAAGTACATAGGTTTGTACCTCAACCAAAGCAGTGTCTGGAGCAGCACAGGTACCCTGAAATACAATGTAATATATGGGTCTGCTTAGATCACTGCATTGTTTATTCTTTTTAACTTTTGGGGGAGCGTTAAAGGAAATCAAGCAAATTATGTAATTGTAGTATATGTGTGGTGTACTTTCTTTTCCAATATAGTGATTTGGGTCATAACAACTTCTGTTCTCACTGACGCTGTTGGTATGTGCATTCAGTTTGCTTCCTGCTAGACAGGCAAGACAAGGAAGGAGCAGGAGCAGGCGAGATTAAGACAGACAGCAACCTGCAGTCTGGAGGTAGCAGTTTGGCCGCCAGAGAAGGCACTAAGGAGCTCAGTTTGCATCAAAATTGAATTCCAACCTAGCTTTTTTTTTTTTTTTTTTTGGTCAACAGTTTTATATAGCTATAAAGTACAGACATAGCTTTGTGCAACTTTCATAAATCAAATAGTGGAAGACATTGCTTATTTCAATTTCAAAAGCATACACCCAAACCCCAGAAATTAAACTAGTTGCAGATACATTCCAGATAATCTTCTGGTTTTAGATTTTAGTTCCAGTTCCTGTACAGCTTCCCAAATTTTCTACCTTAATATTGTTTCTCAATTTTGGCATGAATAATTCATCAGTTTGGAAGGAATTGCAGGGTATTTCCAGTAAAAGAAGAAAATGAAGATGCAGCTAGGTATTTTATAATGCAGTCCAGGGCTTTTAGAGAGGCTAACCACATTTCTTTGAGTATTTTTGAACTCAAGTAACAGGAACAAGTTTCCCTGTACTCAGTTCTAAGCCTTTTTCAGCACAGAGAGCCCAAAAGCTGCTTTAGTTTTGTTGACAGTCGTGTTCTTGCTGCTGTTTCACTGGTTGTCTCTTGCCTTTTTTGCCGACTTGTTTGTCTGCAGCTGGGGAGCTTCACTGCTCTGTTTGTTAAAAACATGCATACATAGAAATGTCCACCCCCAGCGGCCCCCCCCGCCCTCCACTGTTCTGCATTCAAATCAATCCCAGCCGCCTGTGCCGTTTCCCACACTCCAGGCGAAGCCATGGGACCCCACAGCCCGGCTATTGCCCCCCCTCTCAGTGTGCCTTAGCCCTTGTGTGACTGATGTGCCGCGGTTTTAGCCATCGCTGAGCAAAGGGCTCCCTTGAAATTGTTTCCTGAAATAGGCTGAGTGGAAGATCGTTATCAGGCCAGCGACTTCAGCGAAGTGCTGCCATTGCCCACGGATCAAAGACTCATTCACTGGGAATTTAGCTGGTAGAGGACTACAGAATATTCTTGATGTCTCTATAGTAGGAAACTGAGTAAAAGACAGGGGTGTAGTTTTCCTGGCATTGCTCTTCAGTGAGCAACTGAGTTGTTTAAATGCCACATATTATAATGACAATTTTTAGTAAAAATTTCAGGTCAACTTTTCTAGTTTTTCTTTTCCCATTGAGTGTCTAATGAATTCGATCATTACTTTCATTATTTAAGTCTGAAGTTTTTATTGAAGTGTAGGCAGATAGTGCCTAAAGATAGAATGTAGGGCCCAGACTGCCAGTGTGTTACTAGTTTCCAGAGATACACAGATGCTTATGGTGTGTTGAAACTGAAGTGCAGCCTTACCTTGAAGTTTGCTACTGGTAGTCCGGGCTCTTCCCATTGTTTAAAGTTTCTAGAGTCCAAAATGCCTATGTTAATTTTTTAATTTTGTTTTCTACTGCAATTTTAAATTTAAAAGAAGGGATGTCTTTTTAGGTTCTTCTCTGCTCAATCCCATATCTGCCATCCTTTGTTTGTGACACTTCTGAATTGTATATAGAGTTTTCCTTCCCTAGCACAGACTACTGCTCATGGCTGAGTTTACCTTTTCCTCTGGCTCTCGGATGAAGCTTGCTTGAAACTGCTGAGACAAGCAGTCATTGAAATGATTCTATTTTCAGAGGTTTATCAATAAATATAAAATGCATATTGATCCTTGGAGCAAGTCTTGCTTCTTTTTGATGAAAAGCTCTATTTAATTTATACCAGTAAAATCATCTGTTCCCTTGTGATGTTCGTTACCATGAAACAGGCAAAGTTATACTTTCCATGCAATGATATTATCTATCATGGTTAGGGACCTTGTATGTTATGTACTTATTCACTTATTTTTATAGAATTCACATTTTAGCTTTCTGCAAAGTAACAAACAGGCAATTTTTAGATTTTAGATTGGATGTGCCTTTGTAATATATGGTCTTTTACCTTATTTCTTTACAGGTTCTGTCTTTGAATGCCACTGAAAAAGGTATTCCAGAGTTTTGCTTATTCCTATCAAAGACAGCAACCTCTGAGCCAGTGAGGGATTTGCTTCATGCCCTGTGTCACAATTTTATGTTGTCATTGTTAATATGACAACATGACAATATGAGGGTTTTATTGGATATTAGTAAAAATGTCTTCACTGAAGGGGTTGTGAAGCATTGGAACAGGCTGCCCAGGGAAGTGGTTGAGTCACTGTCCCTGGAGGTATTTAAAAGACACGTAGACGTGGCGCTTAGGGACATGGTTTAGTGGTGGACTTGGCAGCGCTAGGTTTACGGTTGAACTCAATCATCTTAAAGGTCTTTTCCAACCTAAATGATTCTATGATTCCCAGGCTGAGTTTATATAGTTTGTGATTTGAGACAGGACTGGTCTGGCCTACTTGTGTGTGTGGAAAATGAGAAAGGGTTTTTGATGCATTCCTTGTTCCCAGTCGTTGCTACCAGTAGAGTAAGTAGAGCATGGAGCATAAGCAGATGCAGATGGTAGTAGTGGAGGGGACAAAACTACTACTATAACCTACTGCAGAGCTCTTGGATAGTCACTGCTTTCTAGTACAAGCTGCTTTTCTCCTGACAGAGGCGGGCCAGGTGGTGTTAGGTGGGCCAGGTAGGTGTTAGCTCTACCCTGGTTAGGTGCCAGACTATGTAGTAGTAAAGTGGCATACTTGCAAGAATACTTTTTCTTTCTAAGAGTAGTGCAAGGAAGTGAAAAAAGGAATCAGAGGGCTATGGATATCTGATGATATGGTTCCCAGCCTGTTGTTGGGAATAATAGCTACATACTGCTCCAGTTGCATAGGTTGTGTCAGGGTCAGAACTGTCTTTTGCTTCTTGGAAAAAAAATAACCAGAAACTGAGATGAAAAGGGACTTTTCTCAACAGTAAGAGAAAATTTCCAATCTAATTCATGCTTTGTTAGCAAAGTAGACTGTGGTCTGCACAAATCTTGGCTATTTTGATCTGAGACCTCCAGGGATTTGACCTGTCCCCAGCAGAGAGGGGCAGCATTTATATATTTCTGAAGTATTACAGCTACCAGCTGTCCTTAGGTCTGTTCCACCTCTCACTGTGGCATAGCCGTCGCATCCATCCTATCTTTTCACTAGGAGTAAGGATGAGGATGAGAAGGATCACTTTACAGACTATAGATTTCTAGACAGGGAAAATTATTACTGTAAAAGGTGATTCTTCCTGGAACCGTGCAAACCTAAATGTTGTAGTGGCAGAGAAACATACACTACTGAGGAATGAGATGGCACTGTAGATTATCAACATTTGCTTTCCCACTAGTGCTCTCAAAAAGAAAGTTATTAAATGCTGAAATAAAAGAGAACACATAGAGGATTGGGGTATTATCAGTATCTGTCTCTATAGTCACTATACTGTGGAATAGAAGGATACAGGGATCTGAAGACAAATGACTATGGAACAAAATTTCCTAGCTGAATTATGGTACTTTCTTGTAGGGAGTATTATTTCGTTCTCCCACCAACATTGGGGGATCCAAAATTGTTTCCGTCATTTCAAGTGCAGAATGATTATTTAATTGTTGAGAAGTCTCCAAACAGATCATCCTGACAGGATGCTTCAGCTGATAGAGATGGCTGAGGATATATTCAGTTTCCTAAAATAAAATCTTAGGCATCTAAGCTTTCACTGGAAAGTTTGAATACATCCTCCTGTTCTTGGCACACCCAATATAAAAAAATAAAATAAAATAATCTAAGTCTTTATTTCCAGTCTTTTCTGCAGTATTTGAAAATATATTTGCTACATTTTCTGCAGATTTTTAATCCTCCAGTCAGGGTCAGTAACAGGCACTATCCCAAAAGATATCGAAACAGTCCTGAACTCACTGACTGAACTCCCGATGCTGCAAGACCATTTGTACAGGCAGGCATTTGTGCCAGCAGTAAGATTCTTGCAGGACTGTGTCCTTAGACAAGAAGTAATGTATCAAATGGAATGAAAGAAAGGAACCAGTGAAATATAAATGGTCTTACCATACATTTGTTTCTGTTGTTAATATACATAGATGAAGATGTTCATGGAATCTAAAGGACTACATTTTTGGCTACAGCACAACAA
The DNA here is from genome assembly GCF_964199755.1 of Larus michahellis. Classification (NCBI taxonomy): domain Eukaryota; kingdom Metazoa; phylum Chordata; class Aves; order Charadriiformes; family Laridae; genus Larus; species Larus michahellis. The sequence goes on from NC_133930.1 coordinate 25,533,624, forward strand.
GCTGGTTTATGTATGAGCTGTATGTAATTATATTGAAAACAAACTTTGCTTAGAGAACATTTTTGGCTCCACTGTGCAATAACACAAAGGGCCTTTGTTATGGTCTCAGCAGAGTTATTTATGGCTTGCAAAGGACTTACTAAAGGACAGTTTCATCTGATGGTATTCATCCACTAACTCAAATTTAAATGTAGTGACTTCTGTTCATACAAATCATAATTGCTAAACTGATCAACCAGACAAAGATTTCTGAAACTAGAAATGGGATTGCTCTACAGATTCAGACCTGGAACAGCAGTAAAGAGTGGGGTTTCAGATCCGGGGTTTCAGATCCAGGGCTTTGAACGAGCCAGAATGGAAAATGCGGCAAAAGGCTTTGCATAATTCACATCAATTATAATCATCTTCAGTTGAATTGGAAATGAGGCTCTTGGTCTCTTAAATGGAAAAAAAAAGTCACAGAGAGCAGAGGGAGCTAGCTGTCTGTTGGGAAGAAAGGAATCCCAGGGGAAAGTGGGTTTGTGAACATCTGCCAGAAGCTCTTACAGGACCCTATGAAGATAGGTGAGGGGCCTGTGATTTCCTCTGGCTCACCTAAAACTGCCATTACATTAAAGGATTACTTTCAGAAATCCTGCCTTCCCCAGATTTTTTATGCCTGAGCTGTGGGACTTGGGAAGCATCCAACATCAACTTTCTGTTCTACTTCAAACTCAGCATGACCGTGGACAAACTCTCTAGGGCCATATTCAGACCACTTGCTATCAGTACAAACTTTTGTCTTCACAATGAAAAGTGTGGCATTTAAGTTTAAAAGCGTGCCACTGAGCAATTCAGAGCACTCTATACAAGACTGGAAGACCCAGCTTCCCTGGGGCACCAGTGGAGGAGGTATTCATGATAGTGAAGTCAACTTGAACTGGTCTGAATGTAGTCCCTGTTCATTCTTTTGCTTTGGCTTCCCAGCTGTAAAATAGATGGTCAGTAGGTATTTACCTCACTGGGTTCCTGTAAAATTAAACACTTTAAAAGACTATGAAGCTCTGAGATACTGCAAGAAGGGTGGTTATATAAATGTAATCCAATTATATAAGCTTCTTCAGATGAATTGCACTTTCATTACCATAACCTTCTGCTACGTCCTTGTTTATTCATGCTATTAGTGGTTGCAGAGACTAGATGTTATTTCAGATGAGGAATCCCAGTCTTATTTTCTTTACTCAGTGAAGAATTTTGTTTTGGTCATGCAAACTGCTTGCAGGTCACATTGGCTGCATCCGTAGTTGCAAACACTGAATGCTTCTAACAATCAGGGCCAGTTTTCTGAAGAATTTCAGAATTTCTTTTCTATAGCATCTCCCTCCTTGCCATTTCCAGGATCCACTATGACCTATAGCTACCATCTAACTCGAAGTTTGTGACCCTACACTGTTTGGACAGAAGGAGGTACATGTAGTAGGCTCAGGAAGTAAGTAGATCAACTTGGTATCATCGTCAGTTCACTGTTTGCAAACTATTAACCAAATATTATTAACCCAATTATTAACCAAATAAGTAACTGTAATAATTAACAATTTCGTCATTAACCAAACGCCAAACCAGATTCTAAGCAGGTCCTTGTTGTTCTGAGTGATTGATGGCACTATTCTTTCGTTTCCTTTAGAAACCACTGAGGGGCAGCAGGTTTTCACATGGAAAATATTACTGTCTTTTGTGTATAAGGAGATCTTGAGCTGTCAGTATCACACATTTTATTATTTCAATGAATTCCATGTGTCATGTCACTGAAAATTATAACAAAAATGTCAGTGTGTGCTCCTGTAAATGAATGCGACTTTTGCTGGTTTATGGCAGCTTGATGTACATGTTCTTTATGAGCAGAAAAAAACTGAAGAATGTCCTACCAGATGTGTCTGCAAAGCACCTTTTACAGCTGTAGGGTGCCCATATGATTGGATTCATAAGTAAGTCTATCACATGCACAGCACACATTTAGGCACTACCTTTAGAAATGAGGCCAGGATATTAGGACAAAAGAATGAGAAGAGCTTTGATTTACTAGCAACAACTAGCTGGCCTCAGGAAAAAAAAGGAAAGTTTATGATCTTTGGAAAAGGGGGTTGGCTACTTAGGAAAAATACCAAGATGTAGTGAAGCTATGCAGGGCGAAAATTAGAAGGGCCAAAGCTCAAGCAGAACTCATCTTGGCCACCACAGTTAAAGATAATAAGAGGTTATTTCAGTATATCAACAGAAAAAGGAAGACTAGGGAAAAGTAGGCCCACTAATGAATGAGATGATGGGCGCCCTAGTGGTGGAAGACACAGAGAAGGCAGAGCTACTGAATGCCTTCTTTGCTTCAGTCTTCACTGCTAAAGGAGTCCCTGATGAATACCAGGCCCTGGAGGCAAGGGGGAAGGTCTGGAGAGAGGAAGAGTTTCCCCCAGTAAGGAAGATCAGGTTAGAGACCACTTGACCGAACTGGACATCCAGAAGTCCGTGGGCCCTGACGAGATGCACCTGTGAGTGCTGAGAGAGCTGGCAGATCTTATTGCTTGGCCACTCTCCATCGCCTTTGAAAGGTCATGGAGAAGAGGAGAGGTGCCTGAGGACTGGAGGAATGCCAATATCATTCCAGTCTTCAAAAAGGGCAAGAAGGAGGAGGACCCAGGGAACTACAGACCGGTTAGTCTCATGTCCGTCCCTGGGAAGGTAATGGAGCAATTCGTTCTGGATGTCATATCCAAGCATGTTCAAGAACAGGAAGTTATTGGAAGTGGTCAGCATGGATTTACCAAGGGTAAATTATGCTTGACCAATCTCATAGCCTTCTATGATGTTATAACTGGTTGGCTGGATGAGGGCAGAGCAGCAGATGTCACGTACCTTGACTTCAGCAAGGCTTTTGACACTGTCTCTCACAACATTCTCCTTAGGAAACTGAGGAAATGTGGACTAGACGAGGGGACAGTGAGGTGGATTGAGAGCTGGCTGTGTGACAGGACTCAGAGGGTTGTGATTAATGGAGCAGGGTCGAGTTGGAGGCCTGTAACCAGTGGTGTCCCCCAGGGGTCAATACTTGGACCAGTATCGTTTAACATATTCATCAACGACCTGGACAAGGGGACAGAGTGTATCCTCAGCAAGTTCGCTGATGATACCAAACTGGGTGAGGTGGCTGACACCCCAGAGGGCCGTGCTGCCATCCAGCGTGACCTAGACAGGCTGGAGAGCGGAGCAGAGAAGAACCTAATGAGGTTCAACAAGAACAAGTGTAGGGTCCTGCACCTGGGGAGGAAGAATGTCAGGCACCAGTATAGGTTAGGGGTGGACCTGCTGGAAAGCAGCTCTGAAGAAAAGGATCTGGGGGTCTTGGTAGACAGCAAATTATCCATGAGCAAGCAATGTGCCCTTGTTGCCAAGAGGGCCAACAGAATTCTGGACTGCATAGGGAAGAGTGTGTCCATCAGGTCAAGGGAGGTCATTCTCCCCCTCTACTCTGCACTGGTGAGGCCACAACTGGAATACTGTGTCCAGTTCTGGGCTCCCCAGTTCAAGAGAGACAGGGAACTACTAGAGAGAGTCCAGCGTAGGGCAACAAAGATGATTGAGGGATTGGAGCATCTTCCATAATTGTGAGGAAAGGCTGAGAGAGCTGGGACTCTTCAGCCTGGAGAAGGGAAGGCTGAGGGGAGACCTTATTAACGTTTACAAGTATCTAAAGGGTGGGTTTAAGGAGGATGGAGCCAGACTCTTTTCAGTGGTTCCCAGTAACAGGACGAGGGTTAACGGGCACAAGCTGGAACACAGGAAGTTCCGATCAAATATGAGAAAAAACTTCTTTACGGTGAGGGTGACAGAGCACTGGAACAGGCTGCCCAGGGAGGTTGTGGAGTCCCCTTCTCTGGAGACTTTCAAGACGTGCCTGGATGCAGTCCTGAGTAATGTGCTCTAGGCAGTCCTGCTTCAGCAGGGGAGTTGGACTAGATGATGGCTAGAGGTCCCTTCCAACTCTGAAAAAAAATTCTGTAAATTCCGTAATTCCGTAATGGAATAGGCTGTGTTACTCAGAAATCTCTTTATGCTTCAGATAAATAACTGTTTGTTAACCAGACACCCTATTAAAACAGATCCTGTTCCAGCCAGACTATTAAACTGAGCCATGAACAGTAAAGACATACCTAATAGTGAATGCGGTTTATCCTTACTTTTAGTGCCTCTGCTGTAGTTAGCTACACTGTGTGAGCATCTGTTGGCCTTGATCCTGGCTACTCGGGTACACCACAGGGAAGCATACTGGCCCAGGGATCTGGAGTGAAGCGCTTTGGTTTGTCAATGTTGAATGCTTACCTGTGTGATATTCCTGACTATTAATAACCCAAGGGAATACTGATTTAGATCCATGATTTTCTGCATATATTAGTGAGAAGTGAATAACTAATCAGGTTTGCAGAGGATTTTGGCATGGTTTATGCATGAAGCTTTGAACCAAGGACCAAATCCTTGTTTGGACAGACAATTTTCTGTATACAATTTGAAAAGTGCTGGCAGTTACAATTTGGATATACTCCTATCTCCTTTCTGTCTTCAGCTGAGGACAACTTCCTGACACAGCTTTTCAGTAACATCTCACCATAGTTTAAGCTAAATATTCTGGTAAAAATCACAAGTAAAATCAAAGGTCTAGGTTGCTATATTGTTACACCTTGGGTAGTTCATAACAATTCTGTCTAGCATAAATGTGAAGCATGAACAGATCATAATTCTTTACTGTCATACTCCTATGCAGCCTTCCTTCCACAGGCTTACACGACAAAACTGATGAACTATTTTAATTTTCTAGCCAAAGGCAACCAGAGTGTGAGCTGCCCTGGCCACGCTACTACACCTTTGCAATGTTCCACATTGTCACATGTGGGAAGAAGCTAGTGGGTAAGAGTCAGGTGTATCAACTTTATGCCACCCAAGGATTGCTTCATTTCCAGGCAAACACAACTAACCCAGTGTCTGTCCCTTTGTGCTGCTGTATCAGTGTGAATAGAATGGAGCACATACGACTTCGGGTCCAAAAAAACAAAAGCAAATCGTCTTTCAGGTCAATGGTGCAAATACTAATTATCTTTAAGAGTCCTGTCTGCCTAGCAGAACCAGCAGAACCAGTCACATTAGACAGGTGTAGCAGTATGAAAGTAGAGTGGAATAACAATGATTTGTCTGAGACAAGAATATGAATAAATATGAATAAAGCATCAGGAAAGGCAGTAGAAGGTTTAAAGAATATAGCCTTAATTTGCTGTTTAGTTATGGGGCAGTCCTGCCAAGGATGTCAGACAGAAACCTGGCAAGGTCCAGCCCTGCAGAAAGCAGTGGCTACCGTGGATGCAACACTGCATGCCTGTCAGATCAGCTAAATTCTGCCCTATTGTGTGATAGAAGCAGCATTGTATGACATTTAATATTACGCACAGTGTCTCTTTGCCTCTGTATTATTCACTGTGTAGGACAAACACGCAAATAGGCAGATTCAAGGACATCTGCTTGAATTTCTTAACTACTAAAAATAAACTTTGGAAGTTTGCATTCTAGTAAGGTCAGGACTTTGGAGTAGTGTTAGAGGGGAGGCAAGGAGAAGGTTGTGTTTAGATACAAGTTTTACATTGGTTAGCTACCTTCCAACTTTTTCTCCACTGTCCTGTGCCTTGTAATTTAAAATTTGTTTGTCTACATTGTATGCCATATGATTTTTTTAAAATAAGAGCTGACCTGGCCATATTAAATGAAAACTTCAGTCCAACCCTTTTATTCTGGCAGTAAAATAAGACTGAAACATTGCATAATTGAAGACTTAATTAACTTTGAAAATTCTTATAAAGAAAACACTTCCATGTTAAGTAACAAATACAGGTATAACTAAGTCTGTTCTGAAATTAAATAGAAATTAATTGCTCTTCTGATTTCTGTCTGTGTATACAAAGCTGAGAAGCCATTTCGGGTTCCCCCTTCCCCCGTCCCATAGCCATACAGAGTCGCCAGGAGGCAGTATTTGCACAGGTTGCTAACAGCCTATGTATTTGAAGTACAATTTGATGAGATTTCATCATACAGAAGTCTGAGCAGAAGCTCAGACATGAAAAATCCATGAAAAAGTCTGAGCTTTTGCTTTAATAGGACACATCTTTGATTTTCCCTGAAACTGTAGTACTGTGATACTACTGAGAAACGCAAACTTTCCTGCATACGAGCCTTTCCTTTTGCAGCAAAAGACTTCCCTTTCAAATGTGGCAGAAGAACAATGCTGTTTTACCCAAAGAGTAGTACAGTCTTTTTGTTCTTGTTTGTTTTCTTGGGTGTAATTGTCCTAATTTTTTTTTGTTTGATTAGAAATAAAAATTGATCAAGAGATTTTGCGTAACACCTACTGTAAAGCTTGCTACCCTGTCTGCCAAAAGGCAAAGACTAGACTATTGGGCTGAACAAGTTTGGTCTCTTTCTAGCACTCTTTTGATTGGCAAACAAGTAAATTACAAAGCAGGGCTTAGTTGCTTTTGACCATTTCCCTCCCATGTTTCAGTTGTCACTTGATCTCTTTCTTCAATTGCCCTGAAACGATGACATGCAAATGTTTGCAAATGAATGTTACAAAACACCCTTGAACCACCTGTTGATAACTGGTAATGCTTCTAAAGCATTTTTGATCGATGCATATTTGCTGTTGCTTTGTTAGTCATGATACAGAATCATGCTTCTTCTCCCTATTCCAGACATACGTTTCTTCAATCTGCTTTGAAATTCATTTGTTAGCAACTACTCTCCACTCTGAATACATCAAGACCTGTTATTCAAATTTGCTTTTGTTTTCAGATTTACAACTTTTCTGGACACAGAAACTCCAAGGTGAAGTTGACCAAAATATATGGAAAGTCCGTCTACAGATTCCTAAAGATGGGATGTAATTGATTGCTGTGTATTTCAGGAGTTGTGTCTATACAGAGGTATACATAGTTGACCAAATTTAGTATCATAACTCCATGAAATTCTATGTTGTGGAGGTTGATATCTCATATAAAACTTACACCAGATAACTAAGTGAAGAATGAGAGTTCCACTCTCAATGAAGTGGAACATAAAGAAAAGGTTACGAAGAATTTTTGTAATAAAGCAAGATGCTGAAATAATAGATTTTATGATAATATTCTGCCCATCCTATTTCAATGGCATCTATACTTAAAATAATTTAACGCATTGCAGGATGAAATGAGGTTAGTCTATGTTCAATATTTATCAAGTCAATGGAGTAGAACTAGACAGACATATGAATCCACTTCTTTTAATGCTTAGGTTAAAAAATGTCACTGAACCTGCCACTGCATTTGTGTATAGAGTTGAAAAAGAAGGCATAAGTTACAAACTGCTTTAGGAAGAAATTAGTGGTACATGGAGATTTCAGATTTGATAGGATTCCCAGAAAACTCTCTTTTCAAAAGAGCAGGGGGGAAAATGGCTTTTCTGTGATTTTGTACCTTACTCCAAAATTTCCTTCTTTACAAAACAATCCTCCTTGCTTTCCTGCAGTTTACAGATAAACCAGGACAACACCTGATCATTAAACAGCATGTTTTTAGGCCTTTTTTTGCATGGGGTTCTGGAAATCTTCAGAGCTGACTAAAACTGTAGCCATCTTCTCATGTGCAGCACAGAGAGTTGTCGTTTCTGAAGTTTATTGTTTGTTCAGATCCCTCCTGTACTGACATTCAGCCTCGTAAGTAAAGGCTTATTTTTTATATAGCAAAGACTTTGGATTTTCTCTTCTGGATCTGAACTTCCAGGGTTGAGGTCACTTCTTTTCTGCTTCCAGGTAAAAAAACCAAAACAACATAGAGCAGAAAACTCTAGGAAAAGATATGATGGGGTGATCTCTGGGTTTATGATGAATCACAGACTCAGAGACCACAGGGAAAGAAAGAATGAACAAGGTATATTCAATTGACAGAGAAACATGGAATGTAAGTAAATCTTCAAATGTATAAAGGACTTCAGCAAAGACAAAGGGAATACATTCTTCAAGTCTGTAATGAGCTGGAAAGAAAGAATTTATTTAAATTCCATCAAGGAATATTCAAATTAGGAGATTGTTAAGAAGAGTGAAGTAACCAGACAGACTGGGTCTGGCACGGAATCTCCATCATTAGATGTGTTTTCAAACAGGTTAAAAAAATGTCTTCCCCTGTGAATAGTCAATCCTGACTTAGGGTACTAAATATAAGAGTTGACTTTCTAAAGCCCCTTTTACTTCCTATCTAAATTTTTAGGCAGGCTTTCTAAGGAAACAAATTTCCTAGGATCGTGCTTTCAGCCTGTCTTATTTCCTTAACAAGTAATGTAATAAACCATTAGAAAGCTTTAACAAATCCAACAGTTCCCTTACCCCTGACTAAGATGTTACACAGAAGGAAATGGGAAATAAAGATTTGTTGGCTTTGCTGCTTGGGGTGGGGAGGTGTGTGGGGGTTTTTTGATAGTTTGGGTTTCTGTAGTGATCAGTAAAGCACCCTGTCAACTTGTTTTCATCCCACTGTCAATTCCTTTCTAAGCCCAGCCTGTTATATGAATCAAACAAGGATTGTATAGCTTCCCCCTTGGGTCAGCTCTCATTTTGAATGGCTTCAAAGAGTCTTTCAAATATTTCTTGTCATTGTTAGTGTCCGTTAAAATTCATTCTTTTTAAACTGAGTATCTAAAAATAAATGCTTAAATCATATATGAGCATCTTCTTAAATACCATGGTTCTTCAATATTCTGTGTTGTGAACCCATTCACTTCAATACAAATGTTGGTATGTTTGGATTCAAAAAAATCAGTCCAGATGCTTATACAGAGTATGATGGTCAAGCTGCATCCTTTGCCACAGGAAGTCCCTAAACTGGTAATCTTTGTTCAAAACACTTGTTTATCAATTGTAGCTTGTATTTTAAGCCATTTTATCATGCGTATGTCTTTAATGCTTCGTACATTTTGGTGGTGATCAAAGATCTGGCCTTTATGATTTACAGATTTTGCATTATTCCACTTTCTGCAGGGGCAAGGTCCAGAAGGGTTTAGGAAGGCAAGCCGTTTAATGTAGCGTGTATACACTTACATGGATGCTTTCCAAATAATCTACATTTTAAAATCTCTACTTTCTTGATTTGTCTACTTTTGGCTTTCAGGCAAAATTTCTAGCTAGTAACTATTTCAATCTGTTATAAGCTTGGTGAAGGCAGATGGCTTTTTCTAAACTTTCTGCCAATAACAGTCTGAAAAGGATACTTGAAGTTTCCCATTAAAGTGTTGCATATTTAAATGTTTGCTGAACTGCAGAATATCAGTTGGATAGAAATAATGAAATAAGCTTACACATAAAAAGTAGTCCAACAAAAGCTTTCGAAACTAACTTTGAGAATGATATCTTCATAAAGGTAGTGGCTTTAATGCAGAATGGGTGGGAATGACATTCCAGAGAGAAATCTAAGTTGTGTGGTATTTCACAAAAATAAACTATGGAAACGTGTCCTTTATGGGTTCCAAGTGTAGTGATATGCTTCCTAAGAAAAGTCTTCTCAACAAATTCAGTGTGCAAATGTCCATGGGTTTTCTTAACTTCATAGAATACCAGAATGGAAGGGACCTCAAAGATCATCTGGTCCAACCTTTCTTGGCAAAAGCACAGTTTAGACAAGATGTCCCAGCACCCTGTCCAGCTGAACCTTAACAGTGTCCAATGTTGGGGAATCCACCACTTCCCTGGGGAGATTATTCCAATGGCTGATTGTTCTCATTTGGAAAATTTTTCTCTCATGTCCAATCAGAATCTCCCCAGGATTAACTCATACCCATTACCCCTCATCTTTTCCATGTGACTCCTTGTAAAAAGGGAGTCTCCATTGTCTATGTAGCCACCCTTTAAAGACTGGGACATGGTGATAAGGCCTCCTCTAAGCCTTCTTTTCTCAAGGCTGAACAAAGCCAGTTCTCTCAGCCTTTCCTCATACGGCAGCCTACCAGTCCTTTGAGCATCTTTGTGGCCCTTCTCTGGGCCCTCTCCAGCCTGTCTGCGTCTTTTTTGCATAACGAAGACCAAAACTGAACACAGTATTCCAGGTGTGGCCTGACAAGTGCTGAGTAGGGTGGGATAATGACATCTTTATCTCTGCTGGTGATGCCCCTGTGGATGCAACCCAGCATCCTGTTGGCTTTCTTTGCTGCAGTAGCACACTGCCCACTCCTAGTGAGTTTGTGGAGATGAATCCAGCTTAGGTGGATTGATCTATTTCCTAACAGGGTTTTTCATGTCTTCTTATAGCTAAGATTCTAGAATGAATCAGTCACCTTAAAAAAAAAAAATCATGGAATGTTCTACTACCCTTATAAACAGGAGTTATATTTTAGGAAGCTTCAGTTTTTAAGTGATATTTTGAGATAACCAAGTGTTTCCAATGAGATATCAAGAAATCAGGTGGATCACTTGAAAATTAATTGTTTACTGGAGGTACATTATTCTGTTTAAGCTCTTATGATTTAAAGTGTGAAGATAATCCAATACTATTCCATCATATTACTTTTGATTGATTTTTTTTCAAATTTCAGAATAATCTTTCAAGCCTTTTAGTCTCCAGAGAAGTAAATCTTGTGTACGTGGTACCTTGAGACAAAAACAGTGAATTATTTACCTGTCATTTTTCTTCCCTAAAAGTTCTCTGAACCTTTTTCCTCCATGTAAGAAATTTCTGCAAGATCTCATTCTCCTTATCTTTTGATTCCAATTAGAAGATGTATTTCCCAGTTTACTTTTTTCTCTTGAAGTCAAGGAAGTGACTATAAGTAGCTCTGTCTGAAGCATTGGCAGCTTGTGTGTCCCTGAACAAGTCCTCAAAAACTCTTGAGATCTGAGGAAGCTCCTACATAATCCCAAACTGAAAACAGACTCAGGAGTGGAAGTCAATTGATACTGTATTTATAGATGTCTTTTTTTCTTTTCACAGGTAATTTGAGCCAATTATTACTTTTCCATGTATTTCTGTGTCCACCCAATTAATGGCACCTAGCTGACAGAAGCTCAGTTATTATGAGAATCCAAACCCGATTCTGACTATGTATTGCCTAAACTATTTGTCCAGAGAAAAATTTCAGTATCAGTTTGACATATTTAATCTGTAATCACATTTGCTCTGCATTTTGCCTCTTTCATTTTCTGTTAACTGATAAATCAAGAGGGTACTCATCTTCATAGATTTGCTCGTGAAGCACGAGATGGCCTATAGATAAATCATTCTAACATTTACACAACTGCAGTGAATTAGAACTTCTGTTTCTGGAAGAGTTCCTTCAGTTGTTGTTTGGTTGTTGCTTCTTTCTGTTGCATCAGCTCCCTGGCTCCTTTGGTCACTCCCCAGCCATCTGGCTTTGACATTGAAGGACAATATGGCCTGCCTGAAGCAGGCTTCAGATTCTCCCAGTATTCTTTTCTTGCCCTAAAGAAAGAAAAGGAAATTCAGAGGTTTTTTTCAAGCACCTCACAATACTAAAGGAAGCGTGGCTTAAATGACAATTGCAAAGGGTCATCTAACTTCCACAGACAGACTTTATATTTAGATACATAAGTATGAACGAAAGCATGCAATGAAATGCTACATGTTTAAAAAGTATTTTTTCATCCTTGAAAGGGACACCATTAGGAGCTGTTTTATAACAGTTTGTCAGGTTTTGATCTTAACTTTCATTAATTACTTTCACATTAATTCAGACCAAATCTTTATTTTAAAGAGGGATGAGAATTTCTGGAGCTCTCCTACTGCCCCTTCACCTCTTTTTCTGCTCCCAGATCAGATTTAATTCTTCAAAATTATTAACACATAGAATGTTTACAGTGACATTTAGACCTCCGTATCATTTAAGCCAGTCTGCTGCATGGACCAATATAAGCCTTTGCAATGAGTGTGCTGGTGTGCTTTTCAGGTCAGATATACATACCTTGCTCTGACCCAGGGTTTGGTATGCATGCTTAGGTTATCACCCCAGCTACCATGTTTATCAGAAGCTTCTGGCAAAAATCCTCTTTCAGGAGCCAGCTCCTCAGCTATTGCTCGGATGTGATATGGCTCAAATCCACAGCAACCTCCAATGAAACGAATTCCTAAGTCATAGGCCTTTCTTGCATATTTTTGAATATCCCATCTGGTTACAATTCTTGGTTCCAGACCTGCAAAGACATTAATATATTAAGCTTCCACCATGCTCCATTTCAGCACAATTTTTGGTAAGAAATCACATTGCTGAAACACTTGCACACTGTTTGCAAAACTGGTTGTAGATGTAGATGTTTGAACTGTCTGAGCTAGAATTAATGATGCAAACTTTCAGAAGGCTATCTTTCAGATTCTGCTGTGCTCTGCCAAGCTATGCTTGGTTTAAGGTTTTTTTGGCCTTGCAAAACAGCACCTAACATCTTCTGAGACTGATCAAGCCCTAAGTCACATGCTTGCCATTCTGCCAGAGTTCTTAGCTAGAGTGTTGGCGTACTTTCAATGTTACGTCCACATTTCCACAGAGATCCTAATAAACAGTATCTGGAAAATCTGATTGCAGTCCTCTAATCCGTGAAAGGAGAAGACATCGGTCTACCTGCAGTAGGAATAAGCCTGATCATTATTCCTTGGGAATGCTTACTACACTTTTTTCCATGATCAGCTAGTGGCAGCCAGTTGTTTCACTGACAGCTGGGATCTGTAGCTATTTCTTAGCCCATCCCTTATTTAGTTATAATCCCAGCCATAACCAGCTTGCTGCCTCCAACTAATTCATTCCTTGTGGAAAGTTCTGTGTGTAGGTAAGTTAGGATGCAATCTTTATTTTGAACTCTACTCCCTGTTGCATGTTGTGGTGAGCAGAGTGAAGGGATAAAAGAGCCGAGAGGAAGGACTTGTGGAAGTAAAGGAACAGAAAGTGAAATGAACAAGGAATAGAACACCTCAAAGAGAAGGAGGCACAAGAGTGGCTGAACTGAAAGAAAAGACCAGGGACTGAAGAAGAAACTTTAAGGAATAAAAATACAGGAATAAAGGAATAAAATGTCTCCCATTTCGTTATGCACATATGCAGATGAACCAGCATGGTTATCAGGCAAATTCGGCATGATGTCTGTGCACTGAACACTCTGCTGGGCAAAGAAGCTGTGATGAGGTAGTAAGGCTCCAGTAACACAGCAGAAAGGTAGGATTCTTTTCCCTACACCCTTTCCCAAAAACGCCTAACATGAAAGAAGGTATACAAAGCAGATCTACTCTAAGTACAATGGGTAGTTGAGACAGGTTCAGAAAATAAAAGCAGAAGGAAAAAACTGAAATGTTCTTAAACAGAAAGTTATTGGTCTCAGAGGGAAAGACTGGACAAAGGAAAAGTAAATGGTCTAATACCAGAAGGAAAACCATATAAAGCTATCTTAGAAAGCTGTTTAAATAAAAGTAAGCTTGTGAACACTGCTGCAGATGTGAGAGAAAGCATCAGAAGCACAAATTCATTATTTCCTTGTCTCTACTATATCATTAAAAAGCTAATACAAAATTGATACAAAATGATCAACAGTAAGAATGCAGCATCTTGCACTCAATTTATACCTGTATAAGCAACTAAACTCCAGGGGAACAGTATAGAGTGTTTCCCTGTCTCCTCCATCACCCACCCTGTCACAATATATGGGACCTGATGAGATGCATCCAAGAGTCCTGAGGGAACTGGCAGATGAAGTTGCTAAGCCACTGTCCATCGTATTTGAAAAGTTGTGGCAGACTGGTGAAGTTCCCAATGACTGGAAAAGGGAAACTATCACCCCCATTTTTAAAAAAGGGAAAAAAGGAAGACCCAGAGAACTATAGGCCAGTCAGTCTCACCCGTGTGTCTGGCAAGATCATGGAGCATTTCCTCTGGAAACTATGCTAAGGCACATGGAAAAGAAACGTGATTGGTGACAGCCATCATGGCTTCACTTCATGGCATGCAAATCATGCCTGACAAATTTGGTGGCCTTCTACAGTGGGGTTCCAGCATTGGTGGATAACGAAAGAGCAACAGATGTCATCTACCTGGACTAGAGCAAGGCATTTGATACAGTCCCACACAACATCCTTGGACATAAAATGGAGACCTGTATTTGACAGGAAGAGCACTCAGTGGATAAGGAATTGGCTGGATGGTCGCACTCAAAGAGTTGCAGTCAATGGCTCGATATTTGGGTGGAGACCAGTGATGAGTGGTGTCCCTCAGGGGTCTATATTGGGACCAGTCAGTATTATTTAACATCTTTGTTGGGGACATGGACAGTGGGACTGAGCGCACCCTCAGCAAGTTTGTGGATGAACCAAGCTGAGTGGCCTGGTTGATACTCCAGAGGGACAGGATGCCATCCAGAGGACCTTGACAGACTAGAGAGGTTTGAACTTCACGTGCAAACCTCATGAAGTTCAACAAGGCCAAGTGCAAAGGTCAGGGCAATTCCAAATACGGATGCAGGCTGGGGGATGAGTGGATTGAGAGCAGCCCTGCGGACAAGGATGGGGCAGTACTGGTGGATGAAAAACTGAATGTTTACCAGAAATGTGCACTCGCAGCCCAGAAAGCTAATTCCATCCTGTGCTGCATCAAAAGAACTATGTCCAGCAGGTTGAGGGAGGTGATTCTGCCCCTCTACTCTGCTCTGGTGAGACCCCATCTGGAGTATGGCAGTTCTGGGGAGACCTTATAGCAGCCTTACAGTACTTGAAAGGGGCCTACAGGAAAGATGGGAAAGGAGTCTATCAGTAAGTGTAGTGATAGGAGAAGGGGTAACAGTTTTAAACTGAAAGAGGGTAGGTTTAGATTAGATATTAGGAAGAAATTTTTTATGATGAGGGTGGTGAGACATGGGAACAGGTTGCTCAGAGAAGTTGTGGATGCCTCATCCCTGGCAGTGTTCAAGGCCAGGTTGGATGAGACTTTGAGCAACCTGATCTAGTGGAAGGTATCCCTGCGTGACTCATGAAATTTCTGAAAGCTGACATCTCATATAGATTGCTTATAACATACAAGCCAAGAACCATAACAAACCAAAGAGTCAATCCCTCAATTCACTTGATTACTTACTGCATCTGTTCTGTCTTTTTTTGCTTGCAATCAGAGGAGTTATATGAAGGAATGAATAGGATAAATGAGTTCCTAACACTTTTAAACATCCAAGAATATTTTCAGAACTCAGACATGTTATTATCATTTAATGAATGCCTCAGGCTCATGCTTTATTCACTTCCCTTCGTTTATGTAAAGAACGTAAAGAGAGGAATTTAAAAAAAAAAATCTTTCTGAAAGTTACATCAGTCTCAATTTTTTCTTGCTATAAATTCAAGTTTCAAATGTTTTAATACCTTATTTTATAGTCTGATCTGAAAGAGTGTATGATACTTGAAAATGAACGCATTTTTCTAATAATTTTTAAAATTATTAGGCTGATTTTGTCCTCTTATCTTAAAGGGATGTGATCTTCCACATCCCAGGTGGAAATAAGCCCTAAATACACAAGCCTTACATTACACATAAAGTGGCTGAATCTTTCGGTCTTTGTAGAATTTCTTCTGAGCACACATGTGATGAATACATCTCCAAGCTGCTAGTCCATTTGTTAGCAACATCAAAGAACTTATTCCCTCTTCTGGTTTCTCTCTAATCTCACTTGTATTAGACAGTTACACTTGCAAGACTGAACCATTATGAGTGCAATAATCATGCACCTATATCCAGTTCTGCATACGCATTGTACATTAAATCCCTACACAGGTAAACATTATAGGGACTGTTGGATCAATGCCTTAGCCCTGGGGAGCTCCAATGCAAAAGCATTTAAGTCTGGGATTTTTTTAGTGTATTTGCTCTTCTTAATTTCTTTGAACTGTTTTTAGTTGTCCTGAACAAGATTCTACAGCATGAGGAAGTGCTACATTTTTTAACTGAGTTTAGGTTGTGGCACTTTAACTGTTTTCATCATAATTTCACTTTCAGTTACATGCTGTTATACTACTGAAGTACTCTCACTATGTGGATGATCTTCGATCCAATATTACACTGCAATCCCTCTGAGGAAAATGCCAGTCAGGATAATTTGGACTCATCGTTCTATATAGAAGGACACCTTGCAGCTTCAGCTTTACTAAAAGCTAGGGAAAAAAATAAAAGGAACAGGCAATAAAAATAATAAGAAAAAAAAGATTTAAAAAAAAGATAACCTTATCTTACCAAATGGAAATTCTGGAAGGTCAATAAAACCCTGCTTTCCACAATCAGGTGTATGGAAAGCAAGTGGTTGGGACATCAGGTGGGCTTTCAGTTTGGCAGCCTGCAAGCCCTCTTTCATCAGTTTCACAGTTTCCAGGGAAGTATCTGGATCAAAATGGCAGTTGACTCCAACAATAGAAGCACCTAGGAGGAAGAGAATAACTTCAAGTCACATCTCTCTAGGAAGTGGGAGGTGAAAGTTCTTAGCCACAGCACTCCAAAAGCAGAGCAGTCCATCTTTACACCAGCATTATGAAAATAAGGCAGTTGGGTTAGAGCCAGCCTCAACTGTCCTGAGGCTGATCATTCCATTTACATCTCAGTTGCACTCCTCTTTACCTTCCCGATGAAGAATCACATCTCCCACCCTCATACAGTTGCTTTTCTTACCACTGCTTAATCAGTGGAGACTGACTATGTACAGCCACGTATGCAAATAGCTAGCAGATTCCTAACACAGGTTCTTTCTTAGGATTTCAACTCTAACTCCAAAGGAAAAAAGTAGTTCAGAATGGATATAATAAACCCCTGTACCGTCATTCATTATGCCCCTGATTAATTTCTTCTGCCCTTCCCCTTGTCCTGCAGGAAACACAGCCTTTGATAGGCAAAAAGATGAATTTTTTCATCCTCTATCTCATCCTGGGTTTGAACTGTGCCACATACATGTCTAAAAACTTAAGCAGAGAATCAAATGTGGCTTTGGATTCTGCTTATGTTTCCAGAATTTGAGGTTGTCTCTGTAACCAGATTTGAGTAGGTTTAGGATTTTGCGCCATTCAGTATCAGCTGCCTGTGGGTACTCCTCCCAATACCATCCTGGTTAACAAGGATTTAATAGCTGCATTTTTGTATGTTTTTTACAAGACTGCTCTAGTAAAGTACACATAAAAACCTTTCTATAGGGTCAAAACTTTTATCAGATACAATTGGAAAGCTATCTACTTGATATACACATCCATATATACGTAAGGACTTTACTGTGTTCCATACTTTTAAAGGGCATATTAAAATAGATTCTTACCAGCCTTTACCAGTTGGACAGCACATTGTCCAGGGGGTACACCATGCATGTCTCCTTCTGGACCAATGCACATTGTAGCTGCAACTGGCTTTCCAGATTCTTTTAGAACTTCAACTGCCCAAACAGCCTCTTCAACATGTTCAAAATACTGAAAGAAATTTAAACTGGACTACTTCTGTTTCTTGGAGATGAAGCATAAACACATTAATCTAGACCTCAAATTCACCATCAGTGCAGTGACTTGATTCATTTCTGATTTACACTAACAGAATTCAATTAAGTTCACTGACCACACAGTTAGAAAAGGATTATAAAAAGCCAGTAAGTAAAACTAGATAAAAAATTAATGGTTTCAGAATAAGAATGCCCATACAGGAGGTTAATCAGAGATTTATCCCCAAAGGACTGTTTTCACCTAGAAAAGTCACCTTAGGTTGATTGCTTACAGTGTATGAGAAGAAATAAAAACTTGTCAAGAGCACAATAATCCATCCTCTTTGTACTAGTACAGAATTTGACTTGACTGAGGTAGAAATTTAGGTTTCAAGGTCCTATTCTAGGATGCTTGCAGATGCTGCTGTGCCTTTAGAAAAATACCTAATACTACTGGAATAAAAGCATAATGGAAATTTTTAATGGAGGACGCAATATATACTTGTACTCCCTAAAGTAGGCCAGACATCATAAAGTTAGCACTGTGGCAGCTGAAGACATAGGCTTTTTTTACAGATTTACCTCTGCAATTAGGAAGTCCACATTCTTCTTCATAAAGACTTCTAGTTGCTTTCGAAAGGCTGCTTTAACCTCTGCTTCATCCTTGCAGCTTAAGTATGATGGTGTTTGACTGACTCCTCCAGCTACTAAAGCATCGCCTTCATTAGCCACTTCTCTTGCAATGTCACAAGCAGCTTCATTCACTTTCTGGCACTGTATGGATATAGATTATGTCAGTTTTACCTGGTCAGAGATAAGCATGTAACTTCAGAGTACAAAAAGGACAAAAAAAATTAAAAGCCATAATGGCTTATTCATATTCTTTTATAACTTAAATGTATTTTTAAATAATATTGATTAGAAAGACCAGTGTCTTTCAAAAAAATAGTAAAATTAGGAAACACATTTCTTGACACCTCTAAGTTATCGTATTATCAAATACTACAAAACACATTACCTTTAATACATCTTACACAGATAGTCTAGAAAAAGGAAATGTTTGGTGTGAAATGGAATTTTCTTTGCCCCTTAGAAAACGAGTTAGTTACACTTAAGTGTATGCTTTTATTCTGACATACAAAACATGTAGTAATTTCAATTGATTTTTTTACAATTTGTTTTAGTATTTTGATAATTTTCAAAATTTCAGATATAACATTCACATAGAGTTATTTGAGGCATTTTAAAATATATATCATTAATTATCTGATGTAAAAGTTACCAATTGAAGAATAGTAGTCAAGGGAAAGTTATCACTATATATGATTAATTAATTACCCAGAGTGAAAGACACATTCCCTCCATACCTAAATCAGAATGACTAGAAAAAAGAGGTTAAGCTGAGAAAAAAAACTTTGGAAAAAGAATCATTATTTGGGGTAGATAACAGGTACAGATTAGAGCATGTTTCTCTGCAGCTCACGGACTACTTAGAATCTACATAGGTTTTTCTCAGCTGAAGTTTTCCATGGCTGCCTCAGAAGACCCAGCTGATTTTTAATTGCTGACAGACTGTCTTACATTTGCATTTACATTGTGCTCAGGTACGTGTCTCTGGGAGCTCCAGGAGGTGGAGACATAAACCAGTTAAAGCCTGGAGGAACCTGCTTCTAGAACTGGCAGCAAATCAATCTTCAAAGCTTTGCTGCAATGAATTCCAAATACCAACTTCTCTTCCAGCCCTTATAATTTTGCATGGCGACAAGCATTGCAGCATGGCTTGCTGCAGAGGCCCTGTGATTCTGGGACTACCAATTCAGACATTTCAATGTTGCATCTATTGAATATAAAGGTACAGCATTTCAGATAAATTTTGTCATATGACATTTTGGTATGACCTCTTAATTAAGCCTCAAGTGTTTCCCTAGTGTCCAGATTGTTCTAATTTCTGACTTGGAATATCTTCACAGATACAAAGATATTCCTTCCTCCCTGTCCCCTAGAGAATCTTCTCTACTTCGCAGAGGTTGAAATAGACAATAGGACCAAAGGGGAAGGGATCAGAGAAAACACTCAATGGCAAACCTTCTACTCTCAAAGGAACTATCTAGAAATGTTTATGCCAGAAGTTAGTTGTTACTTTATTGAAGACATGGTTCTAAGAAACATTCCATTCTCATTAGCCAGTCATTATTCTCTATGATTCTTCATCATTTTTGCCATTGATTTGTTTCTCTGAATGTTAAAGCATTTCTTTTTTTCACTGATTCTGCTCTCTGTGCCTTTATTCCTCCCTATACTCTTTGTATCAAAATTCCAGTAAACTGATCGCCTCAGATGGAAAAAATACGATGTGGGCATCCTCTTTCTTCGCTTCATCCTTGCCCCATTTTGTTATTTTTATTATTTTTTTTGTCCTTTAACCTTGTCTTTCTTGCTATTCCAAACTCTGTAAATGGATCATCTCATTCTTTGGTCCTCGAATATAGCCAAAATCTGTTATGACAAAGTGGGAAAGTACTTGATAATTTCTCTATTAAAGCTTTTGAAATCACTCCTTTTATTTCTTATCTCCATATTGAAACAGCTCTTCATATTGAAACAGAGCTTTACTCACGCTTATTTTCTCAGCTACATAATTGCCTCTGTTCTCTAGTTTGTCCTCACTGGCATAAAACGTGAATGTCTGCAGAACATTGGATCCAGCTCTGATGAACTCTCGGTGAAGCTGACGAACTGCAAAGAATTAAAAGAGACAAATAATAGATTTTTGGCACGGTTATTACTGTTGTTATCTCAAAATTAAATGTTTATTGAAGTAATGTTAGTGTAAAATAAGTGATACTGTATTTATTAGAAGAGCCACTATGAGAGAGTAGAAGCAGTACCCCAATCTGTGTAGAATTTCTTTCTTCGCACTCTGAGAACATTAGATAGAAAACTTCCTCTTTTGTTATTCTCTGCTGAGAATGACTGAAGATTTCTATTTAGTTTATCAGTAGATTCAGTTTTGCGTGCACCTTGCCTATCTTCTACGCTCTGCAGTCCTTCAGACCTCCCAATTTTATTTTATAGAACCATATAGTGGTTTAGGAAGGGAAAGCCGACATCTGATGTAAGAACATGAAAGCATAACAAGGAATACCAGACAAAAAGCTTATCAAATGAAAAAGCCGTATTTGCTTAGCTTTTAGACTATGAAGAAGGAAATAGAAGAAATTATCATGGCAACAAATTAAGAGACAAGATGATACTTACATGGAAGAATACAGTGTTCCATTACCGCCTCTATTTTGTATTTTCTGTTCTGCCCCACCCCCAACAAAACTCTAGCTGACTGTAGTCAGCTAAATCCAATGCTCTGTTTTGCTAAATACATCCTTAATTTAAAGATGATGCTCCATAAAAGTGACTTGCAACACAGACTTAATTCTTCCCATAAGTCAACACATGATGATTTCACTACAGAGCCAACACTTCTTATGAACGAAGGGTTGGTATTACTTTTAATGGACAAATTGCCTAGATTAAGACTTCGGGAGCAAGCTCTGTAATGCTAGTTCTGCCTTCATCACTGTAAGCAGTATACTGCAATCACCACAGCAGGAACAGAACAGGAGCTGTTAATTGATTTTATATGTATACCCACAGAACCATAATTATAATAATTTCTAGAACACTACTGATTATGTAAAACAGAGTCAAAATGCTCAACAGCTTATAGCAAATACAGGAATAATTTATTCCCTAGATATTATTCCCTAGACACACACACACAAACGCTACAGTTTCTGTGGCAGATGTCTGTAAAAGTTTTTGTGAAGTCCTGGTTTATCACACCTCATTGTCTACAGACAATCTGTGTCATTATGGAAATGTGTTAATGTGTCATGAGAATAAAATTATTCCCTTCAGATGCAACAACACAGCCTTTTATGCCAGCAAAGCAAAAACAGCAGTTTGAGTTGCTAGAGTCAATCTGCATACATGCAGGCACGTCTCCTTTCATTGAAGGAACAGTGTAGTGTCCCTTGCTTTTCTCTGGTAGTACAGTATTTAATTTCTAATTACAGCCTTGGGTAACCACACTGTGACTTAACACAATGCTTCTTTTCCCAGCAGTTACAATGACCTAGCCAGGAACATAGATTATAGCAGAGGTACGGTTCAAAGAGTCCCTGGAATGTCCCTGACCTACCAGGATCAATTTTCAGTCTTACAAACTTTACACAGGGTCAAAACATTCCTAGTGCAGGGAGTATTCTTTTTCCTACAGCATTAAAATAGGCTAATGACCCCAACTAAAAGGGCTGTCTTGTATGCTTCCAGTGTTCTGTACTTTTGTTTTTTTCTAGTGTCTCCCATGAAAAATCTTTGATGAAAACTAGACAGGAAATAGGAAAAGGTGAAAAAACTGTAGACTCTTTTTTCATATGCTCTATGACATTTCTGTAATAAACCAGATTTGTTTACCCCCATGGTTAGTGCTCTTTAGATAAGCTTCTTGCATTCCTAGAACAATGTCTAGAATTGTTGTGAATAAGGATGATGCCATAGGTAGGCAAATGAAACATAACCTAACACATATCATTGAGGAACATCATATCCCAAACTATCAGGTATGTGAACAGGAGACTCTTGAATGGGTCTACATTTTGAGGGAAAGAATAGTGTTGTTAAGTATCAGCCTGAATCTCATTCAACCCTAGGCAAATTGTTTTTACCAGTAGAACACACTATTACAATTATCAAGCCCACAGCAGCCTGCACTATCAAAAACCAGAACCACTGTGCAATTTACTTCTTGTGTGACTTCCAGCATGTTACTGAAGCTTTGTTTTCCTCCAGCATTTGAGAAATGGGGATGACAGCCACATATGAGGCTAAACAGTTATTAACAATTTGATGCATTTTAGGAGTCAGATGTGTAACACTGAGTTTTCATTTCAATCTGCCATGAGTTGGACATTTCACAAAAGACACAGACTTAAGCTAACAGGAGATGGGGGCAATAAGTGATTATGCATATTGCTCACTACAGGGCAATACCTGACGTGGCTCAGAAAAAAAATATTTATATCCCATTTCTAAACTTGTCAGTCTGGCAAAACTTCTCTCTTGTAATGGAGATAATGGCCTTGAACTCACTCTTCCCATCCCTCCCTTTCCTTGGTACATTCTTAGAAACTCCCTCCTTTTCCCTCCTTCCTTACAAAGGCAAGAAGATCTGGTGGTCATATGGTTTTTATACCAGCAGCTGGCTCAGCCAGTTGCTCCTTCTGTTCTTTACACCTGCTTTCAAAGTAACATGACCCTTGAGCACGCAGGAGCAAAAAGCAGTAATGGAGGGAGGCAGCACACTGCACAAAAAGAAATTAATACATACCTAGTGAAGGGTGTATTTGTGCATTTATAAATAGCCTATAACGGGCTTACAAAAATGTTATAACTACGTTACAGATGAGCAATATGTTCTAGCAAATCAGGAGCAATTCTTTGAAGAATGGTTTCTAACCTATGACTACTGATCACTTATTTAAAGCAAATTTATGTGCCAATTTAGCCAGTTTAAGCCATCTGCCTCTATGTAAGTCAGTGTCTTACATTTCCCATGGACTGAGACCTGCACTACCTGAAAGGACATATGGAGAGGGTCAAGGGCTTCTGAGATGCAAAATAAATAAGCAAAGGAGAAATAAAGAGCATGGAATAAGTGCTATGGATAAGATGGAATGTGTAGGGACAGACCCTACCAGAGTCCTTCCCCTCCTCTCCCTTCTAAATAGAGGACAAAAGACTAATTTTTTGTCCCCCCAGGATATTCTGAATTGGCTTGTAGGATTAACTGCACATCAGATTACTGAGGGAAATGCTTTCTTGTAATGAAGCATACATAAATAGATGATAGGATCTGCTTTTGCACTATTTATGCTAAACACTATAATCTTTATGCTGGAAGGCATGGAATGATTGCTCATTTTGTCTCCATCCACTTTAAGAGAGTTACTCCATTAAATGTTTATTGCAATTCTTAGGTTCTTATGAGGTTTATCATTCCCCATATCACAGTGGAGCCAGATACATGAAATACTCCTCTTCAATTCCATTGTTTATTAAAAGCTGCTATTTTCCTGAAAGAATTGGTAAACAAGCTATATTAATTTATAACAATATAGAAGTCCTAGCATGACTAGAACACAACAAAACTGCAGAATTCTTTTTCACAAGATGTTTTAAATGATAACATTTATATCAGCTCAAGGACAGACTGGACAAATCCATGAGAGAGAAATCACTGAATATTATTAAATACAAAGACACCACATCTGAGTCAAAAGGCCCCTGGGCCCTCCCCAATTATTAAAGACTGGGAGAGTATGCTGGAGAGGTATCAGTGTATGTTTGCACTACTCATATTCTTACCCAGCCAACTGCTTTTGGCCAGTGTTAGAGCAACAAAAAGGGGTAAGATGAGCATTCAGTTTATAGATTCTTAGGCTGTTCTTAACAGTGTATTTCTACAGTGTCAAGCAACACTTTTATTTAAAAACGTACTACACGTTCCTATATATTTGTTATTTAGCCAATCATTTACATTGTTTTACAGTGTTACATTTACATCATTTACATTTCCCAGTAAAACTGACCTGCTTCCGGGTGTTCTACCGTCGCTTCAGGAGTCCAAGGTCCAGCTTTAACATATCCCCTCTTTTCAAGAGCAAAGACAAATCCTCCATCTCCAATGACAATTTCTCCAGCGTCTAAGCGCTCTAGAATACCCTGAAGAAAGCAGGAGGAAAGCTTAACAATTACAGTTCTTCAGTTTTGTGGACTTCTTTGTCTTTGTTGCCATTTCCTTTACTTGCAAAGCAGACGCAAATATTTGTGGACTACCAGAAACATCTTTGCCATAATAGTAAAAAGTAATTAATTTCATTCTTGAAATTCTGTTTAAAGAATTGGAGATGGTCCATTTTGCAACATAAGGCTTTAATATGTGCATATATATTACATAAGACTTTTCATTAGTCAGTTTTATTGTATTCCAGAGAATGTTTTATGATGCCAGATTACAAACCTTACAGCACCCTGTGATTAACCTTGCTTCCACCTTGAACTCCATGCTAATGCAAGGAAAGTAGTAATTATTTCTTTTGTAAAACTGAAAAACATGAGAACAACGTATATTGGTTGCACCTAATATGTATTATTTTTTGTATTCCTTTCATTGCTTCATTGTCATGTTCAAATTTTCCAAAAAGTACCTTGCTATTACTCTAAAAAGGACTAATTTCTGCAATTGGATTACAACCATCATTCTATATTCTTTTAAAAGGGGATGAATGCAGACCCATTACATTAACAATGGTAGTGGGTACAGGAAAAGAATTAATCAAAGGTAAGACTGAAATTTCCCACCATAGTTATTTTTTCTTGATAGCACACTAGCTTTTCAGTAGATGAAATTTGAGGGAGTAGAAAAGAAAAGGCTGGTGGACATAGAGTTGAGTGTGGTTTTCATGCTGAGAGGAAGGGGTTTTTTAACAATCAGCTTCCAACCTTTAGTAGAATATCTTTCTTGATAATTTCTCCTTCGTGAATTCAGTTATCTCACACCATATATCCAGAAAAGACAAACATTTACGACATCTCGGCACCACCCTTTAAGGGGGATGAGAGCATGCATTTCCAACAAGAAGGAGCACTGTGCCTACTATGCCAGTTTCAGTATGAAGCACAGCAGTGTAAGGCTACTTGGAGCCTACAAAGCCTGGCTGAGAGGATCAGCATTTCTGGCGCAGGCACTCACACGGCAGCAAGGTGGCAGCACTCCTCTGTACGGATATATCTGCACAACAGATACACCTGCTGTGCAGATTTATGAGCTTAGCCAAGTGTTGGCTTGCAAATCCCTGCATCACATTCCATTGCACATTGTGGACTTGCCAAAATATTGACCCGATTAACTAAATAAATTTAATAAAATGTGCAAGCTCTTATCTTTATTTCAGCAGGACCAGGGCAAAACTCAGTCTCCAATACTCAATCTCCAAAGCTCAGTAATTTTCAATGATTATACCAGTCATGTCTGTCTATCAGGGCAATTGTGTTCTAAGTGTAAATGTCAGGAGGCTTTGGAAAGATTGTGTTTGCAATTAAGTAATTTGCAGTTGTAATAGAATGCCTCAACTGGAGCAAGAGAAAGGCACCCAAGGGATCACTGGTTGAGTCCCTGCTTCCTTTGCCTGCCAAGGAATCTGTTATAGACAGAGCCTGCTTCAGAAGTTTCATACGCAGAAAACAAGAGTGCAGAGGAAAAAAAATCTTAATGTACAAGCAGCCTCAGTCATTGCTTGTTAACTGAACATTAAGTAATAGATACATGTTTACATCATATATTGACATTCTATTTAAATGCACTACAACTAAGAGAATTTTTTGCTTTTAACAAGTCACTTCTAGGATTTAACAACAGTTTTGCTTCACAGTTCTAGCTTTTTTAAACTGCACTTAAAATAATCTTCACTTTTGACACCCAGAAGCAACATAAGCCATGACTGAATAGTCCATAGCATCTTAATACATAATATATTGTGTTACATCAAACCTAGCATCAGGGCATCTAATAGCAGGTGACATAACTATAAAGCACAACGTACTTAATACAAACTTACTTAGTCAATTCAGATCGGCTTAAAACAGAAATAACTTTTTTGCAACCTTTATTAAAGGTCTGATATCATCTCTTCACACCATTTTTACTTTACCTATACTGGGCAAAATACCATTGATTCAACCAGCATACAGCTAGCATAAGCTCATCATCACCATTGGTTTGTTCTGCCCCAGAGACCTACAGCTCTGTGCTTGTGCCCAACCCAGATCAAAATTGTACTGTCAGGTGATCTGGTAGTATAAAGATCCGGTATTAAATAACAAGAAACAGTATATGTGAAAAGCTAACCAAAGCTTTTTTGACCCATCTTTTCACTGCTTTTCTTTTGCTACCACGAATGAAGTTGCACCACATAGTCCATGCATCTATCCATGGAAAGAGTGCATAACTCTGAAGATATTCCCTCAACCACCTTTAAGGAATGTAACTGAACCATGTAAATGAAACACGTGCTTGCTCTACCTATATCCTACCTTTCCATCAGTAGCGAGAAAAAAGCATCTCAAACTAACTATTCAGACCTTAAGTGAGCCCTCAAGAGAAGCTTCTCTCTCTCTATTACCTGTAGGGGGAGCTTAGGGCAACTGCCTTCTGCTAGGTATCTGAAGTTAGGCTGGCATGAGCATGGGCCAAAAAATAAAAAGCTGAACAAGTACCTCCCCACCTCCTTCCTTTATAACGGATCTACCTGAAAGGCCTAGAGCTCATAGACTTCTTCCCTATCCTTCTGTTCTCTTACTCTGCACTTACAGGCAATAGATAGAATCATAGAATCATTTAGGTTGGAAAAGACTTTTAAGATCACCAAGTCCAACCATCCAACATAAAACCCAGTAAAACCAGTTCTGAGTAAGAAATATCCTATTAATGATAATAGCATCCTTATGAAGAGAAGACAGAATACATGCTTCCACTGACCTTTCCAAGCAGCAGTGCAGGGTAGCGGTACTGATACATGTGAGAGAGTTTGATTTGGACATTGCTCATATGTTTGCATTAATGGCCAGAATGGCTGATGCCTGGATAACTTTTTATACCAGTTTATTTCTTTAGCTAAATGAGGGTGCATATAAAAGAGCATGCATATATTGGAGACTGCGCTCATATTAGAAATGCTGTTGATATTTGGTCATATAAATCAAGGGAAGAGCAATATGGGGCTTGTAAATAGAGTTGTCAAGATGCTGGTAAAAGAAATCCCATCCAATGACAATTTATGCCTAAAATATTGACAATTTTAATGTGTTGCAAGCACTGCTTAGTTTGCATATCAAATACTATTATGCAAAATGGTTCTGAACTTTGGTGGCTGCAGTTGATGTGTTCAGAGAAATCAAAATTCTATGAGCCGTTAGAGCATTAAATTCAATCTAATCTATCTGTCTCGTAACGGTGTCCAAATGCCTGTAACGGCTCAATGCTGAATAGGTATAGTTATTACTGTGGCTTTACTTTAGCTTTTCACAATCCAACCTTACCTGCAGCAACACTCAGTACCTTACCGGAGGTTAACAAGGGCGGTTCGCGGGTCGTGCCAGTTTAGCAGCAGCTCCCCAGGAGAGTCCCGGGGCAGGATCCCGGGCAGGCGGGAAAGGTGGCCGGGCGCAGGGGCGCCACGGCCCGGCCCAGGGCCGAGCTCTGCCCGATGCCGCTGCCAGACTCCTGCCACCCGCTCCCGACGGGGCAGGTCCCGAAGGGGACGGCGGCGTGCAGCGGAGCGGGACGGGCCCCCAGGGGAGCGGGGCTGAGCGAGGGGAGGGAGGGAGGGAGGGAGGGAGACGGGAGAATTACCCTTTTGCCCTGTTTCGTGGTCTTCCCGATGGGCAGCATCTTCCTCGCCCCAGGTACTCCGGCTTCCCGAGTCAGCCCCGACGGTTCGGCTGGAAGCTGGAGATACCCCGGTGCGCTGCGGCCGCAGCTTTATAGCGCGGGAAGGAGGCGGGCCGCGGTGGGCAGCGCTGCGGGCGACACGCCCGCCCGGCCCGGCCCCTGACCCCGCGGAGCGCCCTGGCACTGCCCGGGGCTGCCCCGCGCCCTCCCGCCACCGCCCCCGCTTGGCTCGAGGTCGCGAGGCGCCGGTTACTCCCCCGGGCTGCCCCCCTCAACCAAGGGGCGGGCCGGCGACCTCCTCCGTGAGGGCTGGCCTCGGCGGGGGCAGCCAGGGGACGGGACGGGACGCCGTCGGGAGAGGCGCGGAGCCAGCGCTCTCCATCCCGGCTGCCGGTGCGATGAGCGGGGTGCTGCGAGGAGCCCTGCGGCGGCTGACGGTCCCCCGCCGCGGCGGCCGGCCCGAACCCCTCGCCGCGGCCGCCCTGCGGGCCCTCAGCGGCGCGGCGGGCGCGCAGGGGCGGTGAGTGAGGGCCGGGCCGGGGCGGGGTGGGGGACGCGGGCGGAGGAGCCGTTAACGGTCGCGGCTGTGAGCCCCTGGCCTCCGCGCCGGGCGGGGGCGGTGAGGGGAAGGTGGTGAGGGGAATGGGGCTCCTGCTGCCGGCCGCCGAGGGGCGGGCAGGGGGTGCATCTCCCCCCGGCGCCCCGCACGTCCGCGGCCCAGCCCAGCGTGAGTGTGCGGGGATCCCTGCCGTTGTGTACGGGGCCGTATCGGCGAGCTGAAATGGAGCTGTTTCAACCGGCGGGAGTGAATGCCGGGGTGAAGCCTGTAGTTAGCCCGGAAGGTAACCCCGCGTCTCTCACCCGGCTCCTGCATTTGGAAGAAAAGGTTTGAAAAGAGCTGACAGGTGAGGAAATGCCAAACTCATGGCATTAAAGAGGCACGAGAAAAGCCCCCGCGCTTCACCTTGATTACCACGTGCCTCAAAATTCAGTAGAGGAGCTGGTGTCAGTGTCTCACATCTGGCTGTTTAACAGTGTATGGTTAACTTGCAAAAATTAATATGTAATCTCAAAAAAGAGCATGTGCAAGTGTGTGGTGCACCATAGAAAACCTGTGGTGTCCAGTGATCCCATTTATTTTCCTTTTCATTCATTGCCGCACAGCAAATAAGCATGGTGCATATTCCTCCTGTATTTGCATTTAAAATGTTGTATTATTTTATGAGACCTCCATTTGTAATACATACAACTAATAGCTTTGATTTCTGAGTGGAGGATGGGTGGAAGACTAGTTACACATTAGAAAGCCTTTTGCCAGAGAAGCTGCAAAAGGAAATGTACAAGGACCGGGGGGAGATAAAATTGAGTGTTGATTAACTGTCCTGAAAGGAGAGAGCACCGTGATTTCACAGTAGTCTGTGCTGCTACTGTATTAAGAGGCCCTGCCTTGTCTCACATCCAAAAAATGGCCTTTTTAAAATTGGGATACATCTCCTGATCTGGCTTGCTGCTTGGCTGTCTGTGGATGGGGCAGTAGAGAGGAGGATGAGATGAGATGGAGGGGAATGGGGCTGCCTGTGGCAGCAGTTCTGGTTTATGCTGGATTAAAGTGCTTGTGGAAATGCAGCATGGTGTAGTAGCAGGTGTGTGCCATTGACAGAAACCTGTTTCTATAATGTTTTGACTTCATCAAAGTAGAACATGTCAAAATAGACAGAACATGAAAATAAGTACTAAGTTTCATTGTTCATGAACACATACACTGATGTAGTCTGCTGACATTGGCTTTAGAAATTTATTAAGGGGTCTTACTAAGTAGGCGTTTTTTAAAGACGCTCCCTTTGTGATGCCTATACCTTAGCACTTCCGAAAACTCTGGTTTTGACACTGTCACTTTGGGGGTGCAGTTTCTTATTGAGAAATAGGATCTACATATAAGGATATATTGGACAAATAGCAAAGATTTAAAGTTGTGAGTGGAAGCAAACTTGCTTTGTTTTTGGTGTTACTACGGTGTATGTATATGACCCTTTTAGACCATTTACTTTAAAAGAAGATAATAGTGAACAGGTTAGGTGTCTGTAAACTCCAAGCAAGCACAAAGTTATATTATGATTGGAGCAGTAAACAAAAGACATGGACAAAAGTGCAATTGTCTTTTTGTAACTGTCTGTAATTTGTTGTGGCTTTTTTTTCCCCCAGGAAAGAAACCTCATCTCCTTCCTTGGGGAAGGACAGAGCAGACACAGTGATCATTGGAGGTGGTTGTGTTGGTGTGAGTCTAGCCTACCACTTGGCTAAGGCTGGCTTGAAGGATGTTGTTCTGCTAGAAAAATCTGAGCTCACTGCAGGATCTACTTGGCATGCAGTAAGAAATATTTTGTTAATCTCTCAGATTAACAGCCGTTTGTGTATCTAATGGTGAAGGGAGTTTCATTACCTTTCTATTCCCTGGCCTTCCAGAGGTTAACTATCTTGGTTATTTTATTCATACAAACTTTAACACTGAGCTCTTTATAGATTGGCTGTATGAGTTTTAAAAAGTTAGTTCAGCTATCCATAGTACACTTTTCTCATTTGTAAAAATTGGGACAAATACTGTATTTTGAAATTACTGGAAGCTAACATTATTATTACACATTTTTGGCAGTTAACCGGGTTTAGACTTTAAACTTGATTTTAACTTGGGCCTTCTAAGGCAATCTGATTTATACTTCAGACTTTATAACTGGAAGTGGTTGCACTGGCATGCATAAACCAGAAATGTGAAATTTGGCATTATTGTATGTGTAATTATTTTTTGTATATGTGCCATCCTGAAAAAGAGGATTAGAGACATGAGCTTTCTTGCCTGCCACCGCTGATATTACACAAAATCTCGGAGGAGCATTCATCAACTGTACACTGTGGGGTTTTTTAAGGCTGAGTGTTTGTCTGTACTCTAAGGAAAAGAACTAAAAAGACATACATGTAATAATGACAGGGTGGGAACACGTCCTTTAATAATGTTAATCACATGGACGTACTTGTGCACAGCATGAATGTATGTAATTACATATTTTCTATGTCAGTGTCTGGAATAGGCAGTGTAACGAAATGAAATAAAGCTTGCCACAATAACAGATGCTTTTTCCATTCATTTCCAGCTACGCTTAACTGAAAATGGGAGAAAGTTATCCCTGCGTGTAGCAATACAAAAGAGTAAAAACCCAACAGGTTGCTGTCTCTAGAACTACTTTGTTAATACAATAGAGCTTTATGCAATACTTGTAAGTATAGTATCTGAGTGCCTTTCAAGAACAAATTAAGGAGGATGACTCAGATGGATAATATTTGATTTGTATTCTCATACTTCTCCCAGGGAGGAAGTCTGAAGTTTGAAATGCTTCATCTTAGTGCAGATGTTTTGTGTGTTTTGGGGCCTTATGAGAGAAAATAGTAAGAAAGGAAATTTAAAAAAAAATCACTGCGTGAAACACGTAAATAGGTTTATACTTCATTTTACTTGCTTTTCAACAAATAAAGCAAAAGAAAACACATCATATAGAGATAGGAAAAACAAAATTCAGTATTTACATCTTAGACAGAGTCATACCACAGCTGATGTAGTTCGGTGAACAGAGCAACACCATGCAAAGCGTCAGATCATGCATCTTGTGTATTGAATCATAACTATGAAATGCTCAGAGAAATACTTGGAGTTAAGTATATGAGTGAGGCACCGACTGAATTCTATTTACCCACTGGCATATACAGAATAATATCTGCGTAAGGAAAATTAAAATCCCCTCATTGAATAAGGAACCAAAATCATGAATGGGGGTTGTTACTAAATGTTTTCTTTATTCTTCTTGTTATACTTGCTCACTTTAGCTTATTGCTCGTAACTATGTAAAAGCAACCTCTCCTTCCATATTTTTGCACTTACTTCTTAGTGAATGCCACAGTGGAGCACTCAGCGAGGAGCTCTGTTTCAAAGGTAGGGAGGGACCTGGAGCGCTGAGAGGGCTGCCTTGTGGCACCTGTTGCAACAGAGTTTGATGCGATTAACACAGCAAAACACCTAGTTATGGGAGAAGTTAAAATGGACAACTAGTAGGTAAACTATATGGTATACTGTCTCTTTTCATTGAACTCAGTATTGGAGTGCTCTGTCTGAAGATGAAAAAGTTGATCTTAAGTCTGGTTCAGGTGATGAGAAAGATCAAAACTGTGACTGAGATTTCTTTGCTATACTAGATACTGTGCATTCATCAGTGGCTTCCTCACTGTGATACAATACTAGATACAGATAAAAATTACACATATAATTAGCACATGGAAATGGCATGTAGTATACTGCCTGCAGCCACAAATGTTGAAAGCCTGGTTCAGATGTTGCTGTACCATAGCACGTTTACCCTCTTTCACAGTCCAGTAAGTCCTGCCAGAGTTCAGGATCGTGTTTCATATAAATTGTATTCCTGCTAATGTTGCTGCCAAAACTTTCTTCCACTTCTCAGATCTGAGATAAATTTCATGTGTGTTATTAAAACAGCACAGAAAGTGTGCACATTTTTATATTATAAGTAATAAGAAGATATAAATAACAGAGCAAGTGCTGCTCATTTTTATACCTATCTAACAGTGACAAAGTGGTAGTTATATGTGTGTAAATTAGGTCAAGTCTTAGGCTTCAAGAACTCTTGAAGTTGTACTGTTCTTCAGGTCAGATCATTTGCAGTCTCACTGAAGGGACTGAACCCTAGGGACTGAACAAGGCATATAAACTCACTCAGCGAATAGATTTTTTGTGTTGTTACTTTTTTAAAAGGTGTTTTCTAAGAAAATGCTTAACATATCATTCTGTCATGTGATCCTTTTTCTTGCAACATGCAACTGATCTTGCTGCTGACAGTTAATAAAGCACAGCCAAGACAAACAAAAACTTGTTACAACTTGGTCAAACTTGCAAAAAGAGAGAATATAGGGCATAACACTCTTAATACCATTTTCCTTCAGAATGGTAATTTAGTAATGGCAGTAGTATAAAATCTAAAACAGATTGGAATAGAACAAAACTGGAGCATAAACATTTTAACATATAAAAATTTCACCTATAAAAATGCTTTAAAATCTCTGTGTCAATTCTCATAGCAAAGTGGCCATTCTTAAAATTATTTTCCCAGATTATGTTCACCTACAATAACAAAATCTCTGGCTTATAAAAATAGAGCAAAACCTAGAGCAAATCTCCTTCAAATACAAGAATCGTTCACCGTGAAACTCAGGAAGACAAGTAGACACATGGGGAGGCCAGCTGGGCCAGACAGGGAGCTCTTGACTCGCTTCTGGAGCAAAAACGCTGTATACAGGAGGTCGAAGCAGAAAAAGGCTACAAAGGGGCAATTTAGAAAAATTGCCTGGGCATATGAAAGGGATGTTTGGAAAGCCAAAGCTCAACTAGAGTTAAGACTTGTAAGGAACATTAAAGGCAAAAAGAAGAGCTTCTACTGCTGCATCAGTAGTAAAAGGCTGAACAAGGAAAACACAGGACTGTTGCTGAATGAGGTGGGTAATTTAGTCATGATGTGTACTAATAATGCTGAAGTACTCAATGCCACCTTTGCCTGAGTTTTCACTGACAACGTTTCTCAGGCCTCTGAGCAGGGTTCAAGAAGAGAAACTACCAGCAGTGGATGAGTATCAAGACAGGGATTACCGGGAGAACTTGATTTATGCACATACATTGGAATAGATGGGCTGCATCCAAGAATGCTGCTGATGGCATTGCAAGGCCACAGATATATCACCTTTGAAAGACTGGGGAGATCGGTGAAGGTGTCCAACATTTGGAGAAGGGTATACATAGGCATCTTTAGAAAAAGCCAAAGGGATGAGCAGAGGACCTAAAGGCCAGCTAGCCGTACTTTTGTTCTTGGGAGATCATGTAGTGAGTCTCAGATCTGGGCCCATAAAGGAGAAAAAAGGTGATTGGAAGCAGTCAGCGTAGATTTGCCTAGTGTAAATCATGCCTGATCAACCTGATCGCTTTCTGTGATAAAACGAATGAATTTGTAGACGATGGGAGAGAGCTGATGTCACTTGTTTAGGTTTTAGCAAGACTTTAGACACTGTCTCCCATAACATTCATGTATTCAACTGAAGTTGTTACAATCTGTATGGCTGGACCACTAGATAGTTAAAGGACTGTTCAGATGGTTGGGCTCAGAGGGTAGTGGTTAATGTGTCACACTCTACCCAAAGCCTGGAAATAAGTAGAGTGTCACAGTGGTCTGTCCTGGGACCCATCCTGTCTAATATCTTTATCAATGATCTGGAGTATGTGATGACTTATATGCTCATCAAATTTGCAGTTGAAACCAAACTGGGAGGACCAGTTAATGTGCTCAAGGGCAGGGCTGCCATGCTGAGGGACCTAGATGGGATGGAAGGACAGGAACTTTATGAAATTTAATAAGGACAAATGCAAAGTTCTGTACTTGGCCAGGGAAGTAGCGTAGTCTCTGACCTTGGAGATTTTCAAGGCGAGGTTGGAGAAAATCTGGAGCAACCTGGTCTGATCCCATAGCTGACCCTGCTTTGAGTATGAGGTTGAATAGAGACCTGGAGAGGTCCCATTCAATCTGTTTGTTTTATTCTCATTGTTTTATGAATCTATGATCTTAATTTTTAGGTAGTCCAGTCATGTTATAGGTGTCTCCCAGCTGCAGTCCTGTAATCAGAAACATTCGTTATCTGAAGCCAAAAGGCATCAAATGTGTTCAAAATTCTTTTCTTCACTTAAAAATGTCAGAGACAGAAGTTCTGATTTAATTCCTGCAATTAAATGCTCTTGAGTGTGTATGGTTTTATAGCTAACTTGCAAGTGATTTGTGGTTCATTTGGTGCAAAATTACTTTACTAACTAACAGTGACCACTAAAATGGAATTTCCTTACATCTGGAAAATATATTACTACATTTGGAAAAATAACAGAAGACCAGAAAATGTTTACATACATAAAAGATGACAGTAAAAACAATATGAGATGACAAAATTTGCATGTAAAAGTAAATTAATTACTCATAGGTTATTGTACATTGCTAAGAAATGTAAGCCTTTCAGTCCCTAATTTATTTCTTTATTCTATACACACAGAAAAAAGTCCCTTAGGACTTATTTTTTAATAAACAAACAAGTTTTAATTACAAATTCTGCAGTGAAACAGCCCTGGGTTTTAGTCTGAGGCGATTAAAATAAATGTGTTCATAACAACATAAAAGCACATGTATCAAATGAGATAAAAAATGCATTTAGTCAAATATCCAGTCTCCAACAGTGTCCAGTATGATGATGATCCAATATGATAATAAGAAAAGGACAAGCAATATTTTTCCAGACTATTAATTTAGCCCAGGAACTTTCTGAATCTATTAAAACATGCCTGCTTTGCACTTAATGTGGCCCTTAGTAGATTTATCTCCCTCCTACAGATTTTGTGTGATCACTTTTTAAACTCAGATTGTTGAGGTAATGAACAATACCAAATATACTTAGCAAACTAGAGCCAAATTTATTAATAAGATACAGGCACAGCTCAGAAATATAATAATGGTAAATGATTCATTTTGCACTTTTTACCATTGGTTTGTTTTTGCATTTCAGTCATGTGATACACTACAATATCATATATAAAGTTTAAGATATCAGGAAATAAAATCCTCACAAAGAAAGGTAGGAAAAACTTTTAACACTGTGGCTAGTATAAAGACATGCAACCATTAATGCCAGACAGTTATCATACTCTTGCTCTGAAGGTACTGAGTACCTGTCATCTCAGGCAGTGAGTATGATTTATGTTTTTGACAGAAGTGGCATCTGAGTGTAGGCCATTTGCTAAGAGCAATTTGAAGCTAATTGTTTCTGAAGAAAACCGGTCTTCAGTGTGAACTTGCACGAAGTAAGATGGGTCAGAAGGGGCCATAGTTGAAAAAATTAGGATGTATGATCTAATTCACGCAGTATATGTTGATATTAATTGTAGAGAAGTGTAACGTTTAATAGGTTCTTCAGGTAATTAAATTAGTGTGAATTAAAATATATCTTTAAAGACCACTAAATCTTGCTTTTGTTACTCATATGTATACAGTTATTCCACTAGCTTTAAAAGTTAAAGCCTTAAAATATGTAGCACAGAACAGACTTGACAAGTTAAAATCAAGAGTAGTTAATGTATATGCATACTAAGCAACTTAGAAGGAAACTATCAAAACTCTACTATATGTGTTACTTTTCATTTTTATATTTCCGGCTTTTTTTTTTTACTCAGAATGGCGGAGAAGTCAAAGGTGGACTCTGGTGTTTAGCTCCCTTAATTAAAGCAACTTTAATCTACGAATAAGCTCTATTTTAGTTAGCAAAATGTGCACTATATATATATAAAGTATTTAAATCAGTGTAGTTGCTTATCTTGAAAACCTAAGGTAATTTTGTGTTTCTGTTGTCTCACTTGGAAGAAGGGTTTTAGTGAGATGTCAAATTCGGGAGATACAAAGACGTATGCTAAACTTCAGTAACACTTTAATTCTGCTCTTTTGAACAGCAGAATTAATGTCTGTGTTATGAATGTCATTAGATTGATGCAACTGTCTCTGTTGTAGGCAGGCAAACAGTTTCTATAAATATAGAAGAGGCTGTAGTAACTTCTTGATTTTACCTTTGCATGAACTGAAATGGGCTTGACAGCTTTCTAAAGTCAGACCTGGTAAAATAATGTGCAAAATACATGTAGTAATTTCTTAACCTACTTCTGAAATGCAGCAATTGCTTTTTAACTGACATATGAGACAATTGTTGAGAATAGAAGAATTTTGACTTCCACCACCCTGCTGTTCATACCCCAGGGAAGTAGTAACTCTTGTTAGATCTGGTCTTTGTGAAGGTTTGGTTTCTCTCCCATGTCCATTTGCAAGAAAGAAAAGATCCTACTACAGGATATTTAGAGTTAATCAGTTGATTTAGTTGATCAGTAATGGAGTTGTGTGTCTCTTCCAAACAATTTGAAACAGGCAACTGAATAATTTAAGGAAGAAAGGAAACCATAGGAGAGAACAACTGCAACAGTATCATTGGCTGACAAATTTGATGAGAAAAGACAGGTGGAAAACACATGTGTAAGAATGCCATAAGTAGGGAAAGGATTTTATTTTTAATTATGTAGCAGTTGTCTCTATCCATGTGTTGCTTCTCTTTACAGTATCTTGACAGTTCCTTTTTGAATGACAGTTGGAAGAAGGGAAAGAAAACACTGTATTTCTAATCATATCTCTATGTTGTTCCTATTTCTTATTTGAGGCTGGTTTAACTACTTATTTTCATCCTGGAATAAACCTGAAGAAAATCCATTATTACAGCATCAAACTTTATGAAAAACTGGAAGAAGAGACTGGACAGGTAATCTCCTTAATATTTTAAGTATTACTTCAGATCAACACTAACCTTACTAATAGTCTTACAAAAAAAGTTTGTAGTTGACAAGTTGTATATGTGTGTGTTATGACTATCATAAGGCTCCCTTTTTATTGAAATATATGCCTGCATATCTATGCTATAGTCTGGTGCTTAGTCACTAAATATTTCAGATGGTTTCCCAGATCCCTCTAAAGTTTAAGAAAATGGTTTTCATAAAACATCTCAGACACTCAGGAGACTCTACAACTTTAGCTTTGTATAGGAGCTAAAATAGCATCAAGGACCTGGAATGAACGGATTGATTATGATACATTCCTGCTTTAAACATGTCCCCTTAAAAATTCATCTGATATGATGCTCTCTCTACTTGAGAAGATTGCTGCAATTCTTCTCATCCCTTTCAGAGATGTGTTTTTATTTAGTGACCTAAGGAATGGGTATGCAGAGAAACACAGGAGTCATCTTTTTTATCTGGCACCACTCAGCCATACAGATTTCATTTACTAAACTCATGCTTGCTTCAGACTGCAGCGAGAATTGCATGATCCTCACTGTACTCATCTACAAACTTGATAATTGTAATAAAATGATTTTTTCTTCTTCTTACTGCTCAGATAGATAAGATACTACAGCAGATTATCACTGTGAGTTCCACTAAAAGACTTATTCAGTCATATTAATGTCCTGTGAGGGAACATAGAAAAGGTGAAGTAAATAGTGTATACCAGAAAGTGAGCATTCAGTGTCCAGCTATATAAGGATTTCTACTTTATTAAAAAGACAAAAAAAAGGCAGGTTGTTATTCATTGGGTCAGTAAAGGTCATTTAAATTTATTCTTCTCAATAGAAAATTATGCAGGGGATAGACTTTAATATAAACTTTTATATCTTTATTTTTGAGATACATCTGATTCTATTTTTCAAAGTGTATGAGTGCATAAATTCAAATTATAATCAAATTTAAAAAATAATTGTATCACGACATTCAATAAAAGCTTTTTACAGTTGTTTTGAAGATAGTACGTATTAACCTAGGAAGTTAATTTGATAACTTTTCTGAAGATTTTATTTTCTCTAGGAACTTACATGTGAGTTATATTTCTTCAAGGGCACCTAACTTACTTGAATCTCTTTTCAGTGGTGTCAATGGCAAAATTCCTGTAGACTCCCCATAGCATAGCAACATGCATTTATGGAGATAAGTAAAGGTTCTTTCAGTAATTCACTTCTGCTCTTTGTTTTAGGCTGTGGGGTTTCATCAGCCTGGCAGCATCAGAATTGCTTCAACCCCTACCAGGGTGGATGAATTCAAATACCAAATGACTCGCACTGGTTGGCACTCAACAGAGCAGTACCTAATCACGCCTGAGAAAGTACAAGAGTTATTTCCCTTATTAAACATGGATACGGTAAAGAACCTAATTTTATGAAAAAAACCTTCAATTGAAATTAAATATTGGTCTATCAGTTATGTAGACATAAGATGTGTTTCCTTTATATAAATTGTACAAGAAATTTTTGGTTTTCAGTGAAAAAAAGATGCATTGTAAACTAACATCAGACTGACATGCATTTTAGTGCATACTGTATGTCAGTGTGCATACTATTATAATATCTATAATATTATAATATTAAAGCATTACAGCCTTTGATTGCATTGGAGAACTGAGCAGCTTTACTTCCTTAGACCATTATTACGTTGGATAGTTGTACCCTGTTATTATGATATGTTTTGAAAATTTGTTTTGATTTGACTCCTCATGGTTTACTGCATTCAAGAAATAAAGTGTTTTTTAGAAAATTAGTTAATTTTGATAAATTTTAATTTCTTTCATTTTGTGGGATTTTACCTCCATGTAGGTTTTAGCTGGCCTGTATAACCCTGGAGATGGTCATATTGATCCCTATTCTCTCACTATGGCCTTGGCTGCAGGAGCCAGAAAATATGGTGCCCAATTAAATTACCCTGTCCAAGTGACTAATCTGAAATCCCGATCAGATGGGACATGGGACGTTGAAACTCCACTCGGAATAATTCAAGCAAAGAGAATTGTGAATACTGCAGGTAGGATTTAACATAAGCATTTGAATACTCTTCAGGTTTACAAACTAGCTGACATGGAGCATCTGTGATGAATTGTATGGATTACAAGAATAAGTACTATATGTTTTTGAACATTCCGTTGGTTTGTGGTAAAATGTAATTTGCAGATATTACTTACAATATTGTGGAAATTTAGCTCTCATGTTAATTGTCCTTGACTAGGCATTAAAAATATTTCTTTCTGGTTATTCTCCAGCAGTTACTAGTCAGACTGTCTTGAAAGATTTTAGTAGCAGAAGTGACCTTTACTGGTCTACAGTAAGTTGTGTAGAAGAGAGGCTACTGTCTATGCATATGGTTCTCTAAAATCTTATGAAAGCTACTTAGGAAGGGAGACGGGACATACAAATGAAGTAGAAATGTCTTTGCTGTTTTTTCAAAGAGACTGAGGATTTGCAGCAGGTAAGATAACCCTGCCTGTTTCAGTATTATCTTTCTCTAAGATTTAGCTCTACCCACATATCCTTGAAAGAGAAGATTTTTGTTGCCCTTTGAGTAGTATTTTAAACATGCACTT
The DNA here is from genome assembly GCF_964199755.1 of Larus michahellis. Lineage (NCBI taxonomy): Eukaryota > Metazoa > Chordata > Aves > Charadriiformes > Laridae > Larus > Larus michahellis. The sequence continues at coordinate 25,573,714 of NC_133930.1, forward strand.
GGCTTAACAATACATTTTTTCATGTAATAAAAATTTCCTAACTCAAAGGAGCTTGTATTTACATATGCAATTTTTATTTTTCATTGTGTTAAAGAAGCCAAACTGATGTTTCTACTTCAAAGAGCTTTTGGGCAAGAGTCCTTTGGATTTGTCTTTGTTTTCCTAAATGAGTTGATAGGTCTAAAAACCTGCATTCAATCTAAACTTCACTTATTTTTATGCTGCTTTATACAAGTTATAGAAAAATACATTATTGGTGAAACTGTTGGCACCTCCTACATGAAGCGTGCCTTCTGCTTCCTAGTAGAAGAATTTCTGTTTTCAGTTCTTTGAAAACATGCTGAATATTTACCATTCGTATGAAATTTTTGCAGACTTTGTCTGTCTCAAACTGAATTATATCTGCATTTTTAGGGCACGAGTCTTTCATACATCCCACCGGTGAATAATGAGGCTTGAGTAGGAAGCTATGGTGGCTCAAGAGGACTTTTTTTTCTTGTTCAGATGGGACAAGTGAACTGAGAGCAAGGATATGTCCTTATAATTTCTTTCTACATCTGGGCAGTGGAAAAGAAAAAAGCATCTATTTCTACTGCAAAGCAGATAAAATGAACAAGTTGAGTGAGACAGGGACTCTTGTTGTTGATGGGCAGAATAACAATGGCTGACAATTGGAATTATGAGTGAGTTGGACTGGAAGGGGAATAGTCTGTGAGAGTGAAATGCTTGGGAAAGGTTCCTGGAGGTGGTTGGGAGCACTGTCAGCAAGTGGAACATTTAAGTGCTTGAGGAGTTGCTGAAGCTCAAACCAGAAGGGGTTGACACCACTTGGGGATGACACCACAGAGAGAGATAGTGAAAATGAATCTGAAATGTTGAAAAGGGATCTGAAGTGAACTGGAGCTGGAGCTTTTTGGACAAAAAGATCAGAAAGAATACTTGATGAATGGTTGCGTGTGAAACTGATACTGGAAAACTGAGGCTGCCTGAGCTGTCTGAGCATGAAAGACTGGTGGAATAGTGAGGGGGAGGTAGACATGTGTAGATTGGAAGGAAGAGAAGACAAGTGGGACAGGATTTGACAAACAAGGGAGACTGGCTTGCACACGGAGACAAAAGAGTTGAAGAAGGATGTAAGGACTGAAGTAAGAAGAGCAGAGTTTGAGACAGTGGAAAAGAAGAGCAAGTACGGTACATGCAGGAACGGGGAAGAGAGAAGACTGGGATAGAGAGAAATTTGGAGGTAGTGGGATAAAAGGGCCAGCTTCTGAGAGGATGACCTTTACTGGGTGACGTGTGTTAGATCATTCCAGGCTTTCAGGAAAGGCTAACTGGGGAACCCATTGAAAAGTTTGCTTTCTCATCATATGCCTCCCATACATGGGCAATTGCTATAAGCCTCGCTAAAATAGCAGGGATCTGAAAAAGTTCACCATGAGGTTCTAAGCATGCTCATGAGTGCCAAATAATGACATTTTGGAGAGAAAGAGGACTAGAAGAGTTCAGTGTGCTTTTTAGAAAGCAAACAACCACACAAACAGGGAAACCAAATTAAAAGAGTTTTACTTAGACCGCAAAGTCAAGCACTTAGAAGATAAGAGGCATCAATATTTGATTGCCTTTGGACTGTCAGTTCATGGCTTTCAGGCATGAATTATGGGTCAGCACTCAGTTACAAAATCACAAGCTCTCAGTTACTAACAGGATCCTTATGTCATTTGTTACACAGTATGGATATATTTGTCTGGGAGTGATCCAGGATTATAGAATGGAAAGGCAGCTATTTTGGCAATCAGAGTTCTTGTTTAGGCCACGAGCTTGTAGGGGCTCATTATTCCTAACTATCGGCTCTGCATCATATGGATGAAGTATCACAGATGTAGTAATTTCCTTATATTTTTGTAGTGTGCGTATTTTTCTTTGACTTATGTATCAAGTTGACATTAGGCAGAGTTTTCTAGTAAATGCTTTTCAAAGTTTATTTGCAAAAATTAGAGTGCACCCTTGTGAAATTTACTTGTCTTTTTTTATTATGTAATAAGTTATTAAACCAACAACATATTTGGTTAATTCTCTTGTGTAGTTAGCTTTTCAGACAAAATGAACATTTGAAGCACATATTGCTTAACATTCTGGCTAAGGATGTGAAATCAATACTGTATAACACACATCTCTTATAAATGTTCTCTCAGCTAACATTCATTCTTCTTCTCAGCCTTGCCTCATTCCACTACAGATCATGACTGGTATAATTCAGAGCTTGTATTTTAGGCTCATGTTGCAATATGAGGACAGAAAAACATATCAGAACGCTCTCTACATTCTTTGTCCCCCCTCACTCCCCAACTGACATCTGCTGTGGAACTGGAACAAACTAGTTTCAACCAATCTTTAGCTGTTCCTTATGTGAGATTTCCATTTAGGAAGAAAGCAGATGCCTAATAAATAATCCCTGACATGAACTAACTGGTACTGAGCCTGCTGAAGTGATTTGCATCCTATTTATAATGGAATGGTTGATTAAAGTCTGCAAAAATACTGAATTTAGTTTATATATACAGTATGTGTGTGTGTATATAAGCACACATTTGCAGACGTACACATCATATATACAACCATTTATATATACGTAGTGAGGAAAGATTTTCTTTTTTAAAATCAAGATAGTCAGATTACATAGTTCAGCAGATATGCTAAGTAATACCACCACTAAATATTTCAGCATCAGATGTTTGCAGTCTGTACAATTTAATCTTCACAAATGTCCTGGAGATATAATTTATGCCTTCATTTATCTCTACTATGTGTGATAGAACTTGACATCTGCTTCCAATTAGAATTTGTTTCAGAGACCTTTTGCCATTTTTGTGTTTGCAATAGCTTTTGCACATTGTTCAAAACCCTTAAACAGAGAAACTGTAATATTTTTCATTTAGTAAATGTCAGCTGTTGTTATTCTAAGCAATTAAATAAGCACTTATCATAAGTATGATTTTTTTTAGAAATAAAAAATTTAAGATTTGATTTTGAGCAAACCTAAACTATTTGCCTTTAATTCAAACGCAATTTAAAGTCAGCTGTGTTTGTAATGTACTTCTGCAAACTTAATGGCTAAGAAATTTAATATCATTTTGAAAGAAACAAAGTTAAGTTTCAAAGACCTAAAATTAAGTCTACCATTTTTATTTTCTTTGAGGAGCTTCGATGTGCTTGCTGTCTATATTTTCCCACTGATTCTGTTTTAATGAGTAAGCAAAATAGTGAATTTATTAGAAGTGCATTTGCAGAGCATTATTTCTTTTCCAGATATCTCTTTACGTGCAAACAATTTTGGCAGGAAAACAGTGCATAATACTAGAAATACAATTTTCTGCTACTTCACCTTTTCTTCTCCTCTGTTGATAATTACCTGACCTCACCTTAAAATAGTTTTCTTTGTAGGTGACATGGAAACGTCCAAATCAAAAAAGTTCCCTAAAGATTGTTAGCCTCCACTTAAATCCACATTTGTATTTGTCATGTGTAATGGAGCAAACCCTTGCATATGTACTAGAAATTCAACTTTATTAGAATTTTTTGGTTGTTTTTTTTGTATAGGGGAGCATAAATCAGGCTTCAGTAGCCTTAAAGGATGATTTGGATCACTCACGGTGTGGCTATGGCGTGATCTTCCCTGAGCCAATTTAACTGACTTCGCAAGTATTCTGTCAGTGTGTCCCCTCTGAGCGGTCAGGATGCCATTAAGAAGCAAAAGCCTTATATATGGTAAATGCAGAACAACAGATAGTCGTTTTCAGTATTTACTGGGCAGGGTGATTTTAATTCAACAGATCTGTCATGGTCCTGGATTTCCAGCTCCCTTGCTTTACCTGGCTGTCAGCAATTGTCAAGTGAGTTACCACAGAAAACATTTTCCTCAGAAACTCTGCATTTTTAAAAACTGTGGGTGGTAGACCCTGTGGCTGGTTTGTAATATTAAGTAAGAGACCGACAGCCCTCCTGGCATGGGGGAATGGCACAAGGCCAGCCGAGCCCAACTCAGCTTTCCTAATCGCCCTGGCTTTAGGCCATGCCCGAGACATGAGGATGTATTCCCAAGTTAATGTCAGCAAGCAGCACGGGCCGGCTGCTCCCTGACAGAGAGGGAGCCAAGCGCGACAGCAAGGCTGGCAGGGCAGGGGACGAGCCAGCAAGGGCTCTGTCCTACAGGGCAGGACCAGGTCCAGCAGCGGGAGTCAGCCCACCGTTCAGATCTCCAGACAAGCTTGCAGGGATGAGGCACAAGGCAGACCCATGGTGACAACGCCAGGCTGAGGCCGAGCCAGGAGGTTGAGCCACAGGTCAGGAACAGGCCCGGTGACGGTAACCAGGGTCAGATACTGCCCAGTGATCAACAGGCGGGAGCATAGAGACGAGACTGGGCTGAGGTCAAGCTGGGAAGTAGCCCACGGATCAGGGTCTGGATCAATGAGGTCCATGGCCAGGCAGAGGCATGGTTGTGACAGACCTGTGCTGTAAACAGGTACAGCTACAATCAATCCAGCTCAGACAGGTTCTGAAGGCTCTGCGCTGACCTGAAATGGGGCTTCTGGGCTCATGGGCAGGCATGTGGGTGAAAGTCTCAGGTGAGGCTGCTCAGGGTCATTAATGCCTCCTAGTGGCCTCAGGGCCCTGGGAGCTAAATTTTGACCAGATCTTGGAGAGTATGGAATTGAAGAGAGAGGCAGGAGCATTTGGGTTAGACAAGTAAGCAGCAACAAGGAAGAAAAGTTATATGTTAAGCTGGGCAACATGAGCGTTAAGTCCCAGGAGAAGTGGCAGCTCTGTCAGGTAGCAAATCTTGCTGGAGATACTTTTTCATAAACAGTTTGGAATCAGGTGGTTACAAAGGAACCAGACTGACCCGTCTTCTTTCCCTGGGTGCCATATATCACATAGCCTTTTCTTTGGAAGCCCTGCTACCTCTTCCTCCTCTTCCATTTTGCCTTCCCCCAACCCTCACTCCCAGCCTCCTCTGAAACTCCTGCTTCATTGGATTTACCCCCTTCATTCCCACGTCTGAACCTGCGCTCCTTGATCAAAAGAGTCAGGAGAGTGGGGCTGAGGAATATTCCAAGCTTCTTAGAGCAGCTGACATCCCAGTCAATTGTATCTGTCTGATTCCCAGGTCTGTATGTTCCAGCCTCACAGCAGATGTGAGCCATGATGCAGAGCCCAAACTAATAAGTTTGGCAGTTAAGTGGCATTCACTTCTTGACTTTTACACAGGTACCTCACTAAGTGATTGTGTCTTACCAACTTAACATTAACAGAGAAGAATTAGGTCTTCTTTAACTTATGCCTAGTGGTATACGTGAAGGACCTTGAACAGGCTTCAGGGGCAGGGAAATTGTTGCTTGCGTTTTCTGGTCACAGTCTGTATCAGAACTTGAAGCTGGGGAACTACTGGAGAGCACACTGACTACTGACTGATACAAACATCATAATGAATTGATTGCTATGTGAGAGACATATTAATATGAGTCACATGATGCATGTGAAAGAGGAGAGAAACTGAAATTCTCACGGTTAGCGGGCTGAAAGTACTGCCTTGCTGTATTGGGGTGTTAGGACTTGACTACTGTCGGGAAAGCATACTCTGTCATTTGGTTGATAGTAAGAGGCTAGGTTAACACCTGTGGTGTGAGCTAATGTATTCTGATTTTTAAGTGTCTCTGACTTTGCTAGGACTGCATTGCAGGCTTACTTTACTGAAGTAAACCAAGGTGTTTGTAGGACTGTTAATTGAATTATCTACTGAACTTTTAGAAACCTAATTTATACTTTACCAATTATATTGTTTTAATATCTGTATACTAGGATAATATATAGTAGTATAATTAGGAACAAGGACATGGAATTATGGACAGAAAATTATGCTGGATAATATGAAAAATAATTTGAAAATTTAAAGTTTGGAGAAAAATTACTTTGACACATTCCATAAAGCACAGTGCTTCCTGCAAATGTTTTACTGTTGTTTTCCATTCACTGAAATCAGTGCTTGAATATTTCTGTTTTGTTTTTTGTCTTCTCTAGGCTTCTGGGCCCGTGACATAGGCAAGATGATTGGTCTGCAGCACCCTCTCATACCTGTTCATCATCAATATGTTGTGACATCAACTATCCCTGAAGTGAAAGCCCTAAAAACAGAATTGCCTGTGATTCGTGACTTAGAAGGATCATACTATCTAAGGCAAGAAAGGGATGGTCTTTTATTTGGTCCATATGAAAGTGAGGAGAAGATGAAGCTGCAGGACTCATGGGTAACAAATGGAGTCCCACCAGGTAATGAAGACTGTTAAATCTTTAAACTTGATAAGCACTAGCACAGATTTTAATGTGTATAAATCCCAACCTGTTGTGCTGCCTTATGTGGTGGAAAATAGAAAATATTTGCAATGCATGATTGTAATGCAGAAACCTTTTTTCAAAGAATAGTTATAACTCTAATGACAAGACTGAATAGAAATAAAAATGTAACATAAAAAAGCCTATTGGAAATAGGCACAGAATACACATCTACAACATAGTCTTAGCCTACTCTCTGAACAGGTGCCTGTGTGTTGTAATTAGATACAACCACTGAATCTGTGTTATGTAGCATTTTGCAACTGAATAGGGATTTTTCTAAGCTACAGTTCTCTCCAGCATACTGACAGGGGCTCTGGAATTTTGCTCTTCCCCCAGAGATAACGTGATTGTCAAATTGGAACACAGGTATAGCAAAGGAATGTCTTAGACAAAATGCTGTGATCAGATATAAGTGCAAGCAAGCTGTAGATTTGTATAGAAATTTTTGTACAAAAAAATCCTTATGTCATATTGCTGCCTATTTAAAAAAAAAAAAAAAAAATTGTTGTGTTATATCTAGGCTCCAGCTTTCCATTCACTTCTAGACAGAAAGTTTTATTAAGTGAACAGTGTTTCTGTTTTAAAAAAACACTATGTGTTTTCTAAGGAGAACCAATCAGCATTGTTGGGTTTTGGGTTACGCTGACATAGCTTCCTGAGCATATTGTCTCCAGTAGTGTCAAGTCCCTCTACAGAGTGATGTTCAATAATGCTTAGGCCTCAGGCTGAAGGGTGAAATATACCCAGGAATTCACTAAACACCATGATAATCATAAGCTGACACAGACAGTATCTTTCTTCCCCTCCTCAAATTGCCGGCATAGTGAGAAAAATAAGTGGGTTGTATTAACATAGAAGGAAGTTTCTGTGTTTCTCCATTTCCTTTCTACTTCATTGTTGAATTTGCATGACCTTAGGGTTAAACAAATATGTATAAAGGACAGTATAACTGCAGTGACAATAAACTTGATCCTGCAGGTAACTAGGGATTTATGTACACCATTTTTCTCATGTAGGATGGCAAAGGCTTGAATGTACTTATTGATTAATTCCATGAACTTTTATACATGTAGATTGCATCACTGTATTTAAAATGTAAGTATTTTCGGTGTAATTAAGTATTTAATAAGAGTCATATATTTGTGCAGGTTTTGGAAAAGAACTATTTGAGTCTGATTTAGACAGAATAATGGAGCATATTGAGGCTGCTATGGAAATGGTACCCGTTCTGAAAAAAGCAGATATCGTGAACACAATTGCGGGTCCTATCACCTATTCTCCAGACATTCTTCCCATGGTGGGACCACATCAGGGTGTCAGAAATTACTGGGTAGCGATTGGTTTTGGGTGAGTAAATTCTTCGTGATAGCTTTTGTCTGTCATATTTTTAAAATGGCAGTCAGCTCAAGCTTGCACATTTTTATGGGTTTGGAGGTTGTTTTGCACATATTTTATTTAAAATGTAATTGGAAATAGTCTTAATTACCACTTCCTACATAATAGAAGCTCATCCTTCTCTCATGCTTCTTCTTCATAACTCTCACTATTTTTCCATTTTCTTCCCTTCTTTTATTCTGGAGGCCAATATCTGTGACACTTTATGAAGCAGCAAGAAATGGATAGTACTTGCTACTGTGTGTGCAGCAAGTTAAAGTCATAAAAGTGCTGGAGTTTATAATACACTTTCCAGTTCATTTTATGTATTGCTTTGAATTACATGGTGTTCAACAGTTGTTTGGCATATGCAGAAACTGGTGTCACAGAAGTTGGACAAGAATGAGTGGTACAGGGTGAACTTTTAATAGGAAGTACTAACTTTTGGGTGAAGAGTTGAAGGCATACTAAGCAGAAGGCATTGCTGGCATACTGGGTGACTGCACTACGGATACAAACACAGTAATGGTTCTGACTGTTGAAGGTTGAGCTGAAAAATTGTGTTGCTGGGTGTTGTAGGAAAGCAAATGAAGAGGGCAGTGTGACAACAGGAATCAGTGTTTTACTGGTGTCATTTTCCTACCCATTATATTTTCTTCGAATGGGATTTACGTCTTATATGCTCTGGCCCCACTAAAGTCAGTGCTAAAACTCTTCTGACTTCTCTTTAATTGTCTTAGTTTGACCATTAATTCAAGATGGATGAATACAATTCCAGGCACATGTTATTGAACACATTCTGTTTACACTGTTTTTCCAATTGCCTAACTTGCTGTTCAAAATCCAGCTCAGCTTTTTGCAGTTTTCTTCAGTCCAAACCAAACAAACCCTCAGATCATAAGATAAGGCAGTACCACTAACGTGCTTTCCAAGGCCCTCAAAATAAAAAGGTTAGGTACTTTTGCAATGATTCATTGTGAAAGGTATTCACCTTTGCTGCTTGGATTTAAAACAAAAAATATCGTTATCTTTTAGTAACATTTGCAGAACTTATAGTTACAAAAGTGGTTTGCCTAGTCCTTTTTCACCAAAAAGACTGTTTAAGTTCATTACTGTGCTGACAGACTTTGAAGCCTGTTTTCTTTCATTGGTGTCAGTAGGAGCAGAATCAAAGTTCCATATAGGAGTAACTGAAGACTGGTGTTATATATTAAAGTTTCTTTAAACAAACTTATTTCAGGAATTCGATTATTCTCATAATGTTTAGAGGCAGGTTGCAATTGTGTTGCTGTCATTGGATTGCTTTGCTTTTCAGGGACGTTTGACTCTGTTCTACGCATGTGGGTCACTGCGGTGTTTCTACCAGTGTTGTAATTTTTTGTGTGCATTAGCAAATCCTTATCTCATAGTCAACTAGCAGGGACATTGTGACAGAGGACTTAGTGCTGTTAGTTTAGAGGATTTTTATTATCTAAAATTGGCAGCTTGCTAGGCATTTTAATGTGCAAAGAAGTTAAGTATATTTAGCAGAGCTTGTAGCGCTATTTATTACTAAGGTTGCTCAATGCTTCCCATTTAAGACTGTTTTCAGTTACTTATAGCTTTGAAAATGTTAACAAGAGTAGGCTAGAATTTTATTCTGAAATTTTTAAGTGAAAGCAATGTAACCATTCCAAAGAACGAGATTTTTGGAAAGTATGTTGTTTTGCTCTGTTAAGTGTCTTGGGGTGAAGTCTTCCTTTTGAAAAGCTCTTATTTCCCCATTTTCTGAGAATGAACTTCACATTTGGCAGAAGTGACCTTTATCCTAAAGATATGCCTTTCTGCTGTTCTTCACAAAATCTATCCATGAGGCCCATTCACAAGCCTTTATAAATGTTACAGCTCATAAACCCTTAATAGAGGCTCACTAAATCATAGAATCATAGAATAGTAGGTTGGAAGGGACCTCAAGGAGCATCTGGTCCAACCTTTCTTGGCAACCACATGGTCCAGACAAGATGGACCAACACCCTGTCCAGCTGAACGTTTAAAGTGTCCAATGCCGGGGAATCTACCACTTCCTTGGGGAGACTATTTCAATGGCTGATTTTGCTCATTGTGGAATTTTTTTTCTCTCATGTCCAATCAGATTCTCCCCAGGAGTAACTTGTACCCATTACCCCTCATCTTTTCCATGTGACTCCTTGTAAAAAGGGAGTCTCCATCATCTTTGTAGCCACCCTTTAAATACTGGAACAAGGTCTTGCACTAAGATTCCTGCATTCTATCTACAGTAGTATTCCAGAGCCAGAGACTCAACAGAAGTTTTCATGTAGAAATGGGATAGAAAAATTGCTACAGCTGGGACAAAGACACTATAAAAGGGACCATGGTGTGCAAGGACTCAAATTTCCTAGGAAGAATGAGTGGAATGAGTCAGAAATAGGTGAGAAGCAAGGACTCATAAACAAGCAAAACCAAGAACAGGACAGGGACAATGGGGAAGGTAATCTGATGGGGACTGGAAGGAGAGAAGAAAAACAGAGAAGAAGAGTTTGTATTCATTAAGGAAATTTCTCTAAAACCTCATATGAAGATTGGGATTCCTAAACTGAACCACTCTTTACTACTCTACTTGTAACATCCCATCCTTGCAAAGCATGTGTTTCATGTTTGTGTAGCAGAACTGCAGTGGAGTATTAGGACAATCAGCTGCCCATTATCTGGGGATTTAAAATCTCTGATAACATAGGCCTTGCTAGGAGCACCAAAATCAACTGATTACACAGTTAGTGCTGCAGAGCTCTGCTGAGACCAGTGAGCCCACATGCAGTGCTGCACCTGTAGTAGCAACTCCGCAGCACAGGGCTGTCTTGCCCCAGGATTGCCCTGCCATCAGCTCAGCATTCTTCAGCTGAGGCTGGAAAACTTCACTGTATTTGGTCTGTTGCTACCCATAGTCATGGTGGTCTCTCTGCTGTGTTCCCCTGTGGTTTTGCCTGCAGTGAACAGTGCAGGGAGATTTAAGGTGTCTAAAACTTCTGGAGCCGTTCTTGAAGGCATCGTAGCCATGGTCACAAAACTTATACCCATGAATAACTAAGCATTGGCTACTTAAGTTGCATCCAGCAATGGCTAGCTCTTCTGTACTGCTTGAAGAGTGGCAGTTTACAAGCGTTCATCCTTACCGCATTAACTGTGGTAATACAAGCTTGTGCTGAGAATCTGAATATTTATGCTGAACAGCCTAAAGGAGTGTGTTTGGCAGAATTACTTCATGTACTCAACTGTTTGATATTTCTGTATTATTTAAATAAATAAATAAATAACAGATAAAACCCCACTATATCAAAGTAATCTCATGAATATTATTAAGTCAGGCGTTCCACAGTTAGGAAATGCCAGAAATAAGTTGTCTGTGTAATCTGAATTCATTCGTCTTCTGCATATGCATTAGAATTAAATTATTAGATCCTTCTTTTTCTTTTTTTCCCCAACAAGATCCTTGCCTATTTAGTTGAGGACATAGAATTCAGAATGCAAAGTTGATGAACAGCAATTCAATTTTGTTCTAGCTTCACTAGTCAGTGTGAGTGTCTGTGATTTAATTGCTACATGCTAATCTAAACTTGGTTTTGGACAGACTTGCTATTTCTTCAAGGACTTTTCTCTTGTGCTTATTGGAGCTTTTCACAAATAACTAAGAATTTATTTTCATATCTTCCCTAGACAACAGGCTATTTTCACACTTTTTTTTTTTTTAGACATGGCAAACTAATTCACCAAGGTATTAAAATAGAAAGGTTGAAATAATTCAGTATTAATAATTAAATGTTTTGGTGCCAAATCTAAGGTACCTGTAATTCAGGCATACGACTTTGGTCATATGTAAACTGAGTAGTGACACACACATATTGCAGCGCAACAAAGGTCCTTGTCCATAGTTGTCCACTTCAAGTACTCGCAGGGGCACATTTCACACAGAGCTTTTTCCCTGTGGATGTCAAGATGTCAAGCATTTTGGAAGTTAGAATTATATACACAGTGTTTAAGTAAGGAAACCTTACATCTATAACTTCATAACTTTGGAGCATCTGCCTTTGCTGCCTGGTGTGTTCCTTTAATGCAGGTTTCTAACAAGAGATCTCCTCCACGGTCTGATCCTTCACACACTCATTATGTAGAAACAGGACAGGATTTTGCTACAGGCTGGTAGCAGAAAATTTCTACATGTTTATTTTGTTAGTATAAGCTTTCTGGAACCAGTTCTTTTTGTAGTTTTAGTGGAGAACAGAGAAGGTAAATCAGGTGAGAAAAAGCACTTTCAACTCTGGCACCACTGCAAATAAGTTTTCTAGTTTTATCTGCATTGCCTCTGTGTTCCCTGATTCTTTAAAGCTTTCTCAGTAGTGTTTCATTGTGTTTTGTTGCTGTTGCTCATGTCACTGTAATGTAAATATTCACTGTAGCTGCTAGAATGCCTCAGTCTCGTTTTCAAATCTGAGTCTGGTTTAATAAAATCTGATTGAAAAAGAAGAGCTGTTGTATGACTAGACAGGGTATTTAATGGATGTCAGAAGTTTGAGTACTTTCTTTAGTATTAATTTTTGAAGAGTTCTAGTGTCCCTTGAAAAGATTGTTAAATTTTGAACTTTAGAAAAAGAGCGAGTTTGCTGTAACCTCATGCAGCAGAAATGCTGTACATTAGCAACAGAGTTTTGCTGCTGACAGTGGGGCTGTAGAAATATCTGTCAATAAAACGTGTAATCTTGGAAAACTATACAAACTATAATAAAAAAAAAGAGGGAAAAATTTATAACATTTTAGGGCATGTATTAGCAGTATATGCTAGTTCTGATTTTTAAAAATAAAGACAGACTTGGCACTACAGGACTTCTTCCTGTTTTTAAGGTATGGCATTATACACGCTGGTGGCATAGGAAAGTATCTCAGTGACTGGATCCTTGAGGGGGAACCTCCATTTGACCTCATAGAATTAGATCCCAACCGGTATGGAAAGTGGACCACCACAGAATACACTGCAGCCAAAGCAAGAGAATCTTATGGTTTTAATAACATTGGTAAGAAGGTATTTTTTTTTTAAATGCATTTATATCCTGAAAATGGATTCCAACAAAGCCTACCTCTAGATTTCTCTGTTTATATATATATGTGTGTGTTAATATATTTTCTATCTTCATGATGTACAGTATTTAGTGTGCCATGGTTTTTGGTTTGTGTTTTTTTCCCTCTAGTTGGTTACCCTAAAGAAGAAAGATTTGCTGGGAGACCAACAGAGAGAACCAGTGGGCTGTACGATTTGCTGAAATCAAAATGTTCAATGGGCTTTCATGCAGGATGGGAGCAACCTCATTGGTTCTACAAACCTGGAGATGAGACGGGATACAAGTAAATAAAAGATTACCTCCCTCCCCTGTCCCCCTGAGTAAATCCCGATAAATTGCCGTGATAGCAAAGGCCAGCTGTGTTAAATTTAATAAGAATCATACATTTATCATTCATTTCAGCTAAAGGTATCTATTAGGTAGATCTTCCACTATTGTTTTTTCTATAGTTTAGAATCCCTTTCATTCTGATAACTCCAACATTTCAAAACACACACCACGGTATCCTGTAACTGTTCTTGGTATAGGCTATCATGGAGCAGCCTAGCTCAAGGAAAAGCTTAGAGAACAATCATTATAAATTTGTATTTTTCTCCCTTTCTTATTATTTGATCAGAAACACAGTATAACGTTTTCATTAAAAAGCTGATTCCTCTCTGTATAATTTTCAGGAAAGGAGAAGCCCAATCCTCCTTTTTTTTTTTTTTTCCTGTGCCTGCCTACCTAGTTACTTGCTTGCATCAGGGAGCAAATAAATGTTTTCCACGGGGATACTGGAGTCCCAATCTAAATGAGGCTCATAAAGGAATAAAGAGACACACTCAGCTGTTCAGAAAGAAAGCCTTTGACACCTTAAACTCAAATAAATGATTCAGCAACAAAGTATGCTGTAAATTTACATGACAGACTACTACTTCTTTTAACATTTGAACAGTTCACAGTTTATTGTACAAAATGGTTGATAAAATATCAACTCATATCTTTCTCTGTTGTTAAAGGATTTTAATAATTAAACTATGTTAGACCAAGGAAAATATTGGGTAAGCTACCTACAATTAGGAAAGTCTATCTCTTTTGAATTATTATTAAACTGAAGGAACTGAAGACTACGTTTTGCTGAAAAGAGCACAAAAATTCCAAATTGTGTTTTATGTGTGTAAATGCTCTGTTTCAGACCCAGTTTTCGACGCACAAATTGGTTTGACCCTGTGGGTCGTGAGTATAAACAGGTTATGGAAAAAGTCGGTGTGATTGACCTGTCACCTTTTGGCAAGTTTAAAGTAAAAGGCAGAGATTCTGTTAAGCTGCTGGATCATCTATTTGCAAATGTTGTTCCAAAGGTAAATGGCACAGTGATACCTGGTTTAATGTAGGATTTGTTTCAGAAATGGAAAATTAAGCATAATATTATTGCCATATCTTTCAGATTCCAAACATTCAGATCCTTTGGATACATTTCTGTGTGAGAAGATGTATTTCACTCGGTTAAGAGCACAGACAGCGGAGTTTATACTAGAGTAGCCCCATGTAGACTAAAGTAGCCCCAGGTAGAAGAACCTTTTGGCACAAATCATTGAATCCTAGAAAGGTTGAGGTTGGAAGGGATTGGAAGGGACCTCTGAGATCACCTTGCCCAACACCTTGTTCAAGCAGGTCACGTGGAGCTTGTTGCCCAGGACTATGGGCAAATGGCTTTCAGGTATCTCCAAGGATGGAGACTCTCTGGGCAACCTGTTCCTGTGCTCAGTAGCCTTTACAATAAAAAAATGTTTCCTTGAAACACAGAACTTTCTATGTTTCAGATCTTTGTCTAAAGACAAGTGAATCTCACCTGGAATTCTTTTACAGTAATACTAGAATAGCTGGCAGCTGCGTGCCTAAAACTGCCTGTACTGTGCCAGCTTCAGGCAGCAGAGGACAGCAGTGGAAGGTGCTCTTGCCTGACCACAGTTGGGTATTTTATTCTTTCTGTATGCCCAAGGCAACAGTTTTATTGTTTTGCTGTGTTTTTTTTTTTTTTTAAATGTGGCCCATACTTATTTTCCACGCCCCTCATACCGACTCTGTTTTACAGCTGGCTGCCTGAAGCAGGCCGGGTTGCAAATATTCAGGATATTGTTCTTGCAGCTCACACCTGTCCTTTCTCCACCAATGTGTCTGCTCACAGATCCTCAAAATATGATCCTGTTTTCAAAAATGTCACATTGTGACAAACTACCACAGGTTTCTTATTCTTGGTCCTCAGTTTGTGGTAGTGCTTGATGTGTCCCTTTATCGTACTGCTTTGTCAACTCCTCTCATCTAGTGGTTTTAATTTCAGAAACTTTATTTCACCTCCAGCAAGCAGACTGTTCCTTTCCAAAGTGCTACAGCTGTGGGGTTTGCTCATTTTAGCACAGAATTTCATTAAGTTTTTGCTATAAGTGATGGTTTTAGCTGCTTCAGACACCAGAGGGAGGACGCATAGGGAAACAGTAGGTGTACTGAGACTATAGTTAGGAAGGTAGATACCCTCTTCTCAGAAGTCAGAGCCAACTGTATAGGAAGGTTGTACACAAGAATGGTGTCTTACAGGTTTAGGAGAAAGAAGAACCTGAATTGCCATCTAGTCATATTGTTTACTGTATTAATTTTGCGATAGCAATATAGATTAAAAGTTTGTCTTCGTGCTAGCTGGGGGTTGAAGTGGGGTGACTGTCATCAGTGGTCATGGATAACACTTGCTGAGTAAGTTTATGTGGTGGGGGAAAGCAAGATTAAACAAGAAATTATGAGAACAAAGTGAGTGCTTTCTATGGAGTTTAATCAGTGTTCCTAAAGGGAAAAAGAACGATAGATGGCAAAATAGAACAAACAGTTTATGGGTCCACTTAAAAACCCAGGATTCACAACAGTTGATTATTTAAGCTGTCTGATTTTTGGTACCATTCATGCTTGTCTGCATCATAAAATAATTCAGTGAAGTTACTGGAGATATATCATAACCAGCTTGAGTGTGACTACCATCAGATCCTGAAAATTCAATTACGTGCCTGTAATATGCTAGTAATTATATTAATGTAATATGACCTTCAAGAGAATGTTAATATCTGCAATATTTTTCCTTTTTCATTTATTGTCTGGAATCTGTGCATGGACTGGGTGATTGACAAGGTTCTTATGAAAGCAGTATGAAGTAAGAGAGATTAAATTCTGCCTCTGGAACCAGACCAGCATAACAGCTATTGCACATTCATATTTCTGTTTGTATGGATGATATCTGTATGATCATGTATATGTTTTATGGTCACAGCTAAGTAACTGCTATTTGAAATTTTGCCTTTACAGATCATGTTTTTACACAGAACCTGATTCAAAAGTACAGAGATGTAGATTCATACTCAGCAACTACATAAAATACAAAAGCATACATAAATCAGGGCCACAAAAGCCTAAGCCAGCTCAGTATTTCTTTCTTTAACATAAGGGGCAAAGTAATGTTATCCTTTTAGGATCTGAAAGCCTTATTAAGATAAGATTCTGATTGAAAAAGAATATTTATGTCAATAACATGTAGAATTTTTTATTCAGATGATTAGAGAACAAACTAAAATTGATTGAATTTCCATTGAAAATGGATTCTTAAATCAAATGTAGCTCAAGAAGACCTTGTGAAATACAAA
This sequence comes from Larus michahellis, assembly GCF_964199755.1. Taxonomy (NCBI): domain Eukaryota; kingdom Metazoa; phylum Chordata; class Aves; order Charadriiformes; family Laridae; genus Larus; species Larus michahellis. Next base: position 25,590,251 of record NC_133930.1, read on the forward strand.
ATTAACAAATATTTATAAAGGTCTTGATTTATTGCATTTCTAAAATTTCAATTTTTTCTATGAAGAAAAATGTGAAATTTCCACTATAAAGCTTAAGCTTGGCCAATTGTTTATCTGTATGCTCCTATTACGGCATAGCAGTACAAACATAAAAACATTGTTCTTTTAAATAAAGACATATTTCCATATATTTCATAATGTTTAAGAATTCAAAGGGTTTATTTTACATTCTTAATAATCAGAAATTTTACTTTGTAGGTGGGTTCCACAAATATAAGCCATATGTTAACACCAAGAGGAAAAGTTTATGCTGAGCTAACAGTCTCTCAACTGTATCCTGGAGAATTTATGCTTATAACTGGCTCGGGATCAGAACTCCATGATCTGAGGTTCGTTTATTTTTGATACAGTAAGTACACAGTGGTATACAGTCACATTAATATAGAAACTTTTTTACTAACTGCCAAATTCTTAATTATTACTCAACAAACCTTTTGCTAGGTTCAAGAGAATTCTACTTATTTATTGATTTGGGTTTCTTAGAAATTTGGTTGAGTTGAATCCTGAAGCATAAGCAGTTGCATATTGGATTACCGGTCATGTAAAAAGATGGAGAATTTACTGACAGTTATGTAATACAGTTTAATGGAGTAGTTCTTGTTTTGTTGTTGAACCTGTTTCTGTTGGAACACAGCACGGTTGTTCCTTTCCAGTGTTTTCTCTTACGCAAAAAGAAAATTGGCTTTAAACATGGGTGACCCCACAGGCACTGACCTGGCCAATACAGATGGGTAGTGCAGTCTTCCTGATACTGTGATAATCTCTTCTGCTTTGGGCTCTGGGGTTGCAATGTGAAACAGCAGGAAAGGAGGTAGAAGCAGGGTGACTTCATAAAATGCTTTTAATAGATGAGCATTAGAAGTGACATTTCTAGTGCTGTAAGTGGCTGTACGTGCATACTAAGAAAAAGAATTTTTCTTGCTAGAGATTGATGACAAATCAGTTATTCAAAATGAATCAACACATAAAAGACTGAAATTTGATACCCCAAGACACGATGAATAATGTACTGTTTCATGACAGTCCCATGGGAATCAGTAGGACCACTGGCACATTCAGAAACCAAATGGCAGAACCAGACCTAATACATTTACTTCTACAGAATTTCAGTAGTCCTATTTGGTACTCCGCTGTGCCTGAGATCTTTTAACACTGCTTAACAAAGTAGTACTTTATAAGATTTTTAAATATACTCCTTTAATTTATTTTGTGAGCTTCCTGAAAGACAATACCCAGCTGATGTTTTTTATTACATTAAAAAAACTCAAACCTGAACTTCCTGACAATACTTTAAATACTGTATTCATGAAAGAACAAGCTTGGTTGTACCTTTCTATCGACAGAGGAATTTATTTTGAGATTTCTTATGTTTGTTGTATTTATTGCTTACTCTTTTTGTATGTTGACGTTTTATTAACTCATTCTGGATTCAAAGGCAAATTTCTGTTCAGTTCTATGAGATCACTTCTTTCTCCTGTTTTGAAAATACCATTCCACCCATTTAAATTCTCTCCTTTCATGGCTATATCCCAGATGCCTTTGTTCCTATACCAGTATCTCACCAGAAAACACTTTAACGTCATTGACGGATTTGACTATCTAGTGTAGCACATACTTTCATTGGTTTTGAGAAGGTGTGGGGCTGGTAGCTGCCGGGAAGATGAACACTAACAAAAAATGATTCCTTTTAAATCTTTATCTAAATCAGTTATTTTTCATAAGGAATTTAACATTGCTGTTATGTTTTACATGCAGATGGATAGAAGAGGAAGTAACGAGAGGTGGATATAAAGTTGAAATAGAAAACATGACAGATGAGATGGGAGTACTTGGTGTAGCAGGTCCATATGCCCGGCAGATCCTCCAGAAGTTGACAAGAGAGGATCTGAGTGATGGTTCATTTAAGTTTCTCCAGTCCAAACATTTGAAACTCTCTGATATTGCGGTTACTGCCATCAGGATATCGTATACAGGTAAGCAATAGAGAAAATAGGCTCTTAAGGAAAGAGGCAATAAATAAAATAATAAGTGTAACTAAAATTATATTGAAGAATAACCTTCCTCATGTATTCATAAGCAATGGGTTCATCACAGTTTGTATATAAATGTGTGAGGAAATACAGTACACTGATTTTTTCCAAATGTGATCTGGTCAGGGTCTGTGCTGATTTTTTTAAGACCTTCTTCTCTAGAATACACTATAGTGTAAATATTTATTTTACAGAACAAAAGGCCAGTTCTGATAACCTCTGTGGTATTTCCTGCAAAACCAACGTCAAGAATTGTTTTTGGATTACCATATATTAGTGTTTGTCAAGTGCCTTGAAAATGTAGCACTGTAATGCTGATTATTTGTTTTTCTCAGTTACTTTTAATTTTTATTTATTTTTATGTCTATCTCTATGGCAATGGACGGAATTCAGACCATTCTGAAGCCGCTGAAGTCTTTCTCTTTCTATTGTACTAAATATGATACAATATACTCGTTTTATGCTTATTTACACACAGTTACATTTGCTGTTCACTTGCCAAGTCATCAGCTGTTCACAATGCCCTGAAGCTTCATCTCTCATTGTGACTTCGCTACATGACCTTTCCTTGTCAGTTATTCTGATTTCCACCTGCCCCAACCACCCCCCCCCCCCGATTTCAGTTAACAGTTTTAATTAGGATAATAGTACCACTGTTAAGATCTAGGGCATAAATCATCTGGTGGTTCTTGCAGGGAATTAGACTTGATATATGATAGCAGAATTGACCCCAGAATGTGAATTAACGCTTCCAGTATTGATCCCCACTTTTTACGAAGAATAGGACTGTACTTATTAGGATTGCTTCATTGTTGAGCTGATGAAACCATTAATCTTGTTTGTATAACAGGTGAATTGGGCTGGGAGCTCTATCATAGAAAAGAAGATACTGTAGCTCTTTACAGTGCAATCATGGAAGCTGGCCAAAAAGAGGAAATTGACAACTTTGGAACATATGCTTTGAATGCCTTAAGGCTGGAAAAGGGTTTCCGAGCCTGGGGGGCAGAGGTCAGGAAATATAATTTCTTTATTATTCTTTCTGTTTATTTTCTTTAGTTCATTATGACTAGACAGCTTTTAGTCAGAGCTAGCTTAGATAGTATTTGTTCCAGTTTCTCAATTTAGAATGAAAAGAAAATTTACCATGAGCAGGAAAAGCTGCTATAATTCTGAACAGTGTCTTTTCTAAACAAAACTAACTAGTGTACTCCATTGCACTGCTGGCAAAGAGACGCTTATTTTGATTCACTGATGTTTTTCCTTCTTGTGTACAACAAAATTATGAGGGTTTTGCTGAGCTCTAGTGATTTGAAATCAAAGGTTTAGCTTATAGATTCTGAAAATGTTTTATTTCTGTAATAACTGTCATGAGAGGCCAATTATTCTTGCTTCATAATGTATTTGGAACTTTTTCGTTTCCCATTAGCTTGTTTCTGCCAAATTTGCTCACTCACAATACGGAACTCCTCAGGAGGCCTAGAGAATTTGGGGAAAATCAATATAATTTCTGCTTACCTGAAATTTTTCCTAATTCCTTTGGAAAGGAAAGAACTCAGGAAGGTGAAATGGTGGGCATTTAGGGATTCTTTTCGTTTGCCCAGTGATAATTATTTTCATTCTTGCTTCAAATGCTGCCTAACAAATCATTCCCCCTACTTCAAATGGGAAGGTAGTAAATAAAATTTGCTTTGTATTTTATTTTCCTCTCCGGCTAAGGCATTCTGCTGTGTTGCAATTAACGTGCATACCTGTTATTCAGTCTTCTGCAGGTTTCATTCTGCTTTGATGAAAAGTCTTGTTTCTTACTGAAATGTGTGTTTAGTTTGCATATTGAAACTTAGATGAATGATTTACATATCTAGACTTTATATTAGGCAGAACAGTAGATATTCTGTTGAAATCACATATAGGAAGCATACAGTGTATTCAAATGGAAGTTGCACATATGCAATGTGGAAGACATTGACCCAGGAGTAAATAGAAGACTGCATGGAATAACTAAATAAATACCCCCCAACCCAAAAGCTATGATAGTCCATCATGTAACGATGGCAAATTTATTTTTTTTTAACAGATGAACTGTGACACTAATCCGTTGGAAGCTGGACTGGAATACTTCGTAAAGCTAAACAAGGTATGTCCTGTGCTAAACAAGTGCTTTATTATGCCCAACATTATTCCTTTAAGTGCTTGAAAAGAAAAATGTAATTATCTGGGAAATAAAATGGGTTTAGAAAATGAGCTGAGCAACTTCTTTTTCACTGTATATTAGAATAATTACTTAAGTAAATACCAATTTGTTTTTTAAAAAAAGTTTCCGATTTTTCCTTGTTTCTTGCTAACAAAATTATATGTTAGGTCAGGAAGTTGCAAATACTCAATATTGTTTACATAAAAAATAACTCTTTGTGATTTATTTTTGTAAAGAAATTTGAGTCATGTGCTTTTGTAAACATATAGTACTTATATGCAAGCTGAACAAACCTGTTCATATTGTGAAAACATTTTACCTGCTTATTCTTGTTAAAAGAGTTGTCTGTAGGATCACTTTCCCTGGCTACCACTCTGGTACAGCAGTTACTGAAAAGAACAATAGATTTTTAACAAGAACTGCTGACTCACAACTTGGATATGAGTCATATATAAGTTAAATTAATATCTTGGTTAAAAAAAATAATAACAGCTAGTTGTTCGTAGAATTTCTGAAGAACTTGTTCCTGCCTGATTTGAAGTTTAGAAAATGGGACTGGTTGAATTTAAATATGCAGTAAAAATGAAAAGATGTTACTCTGTCTCCTTTTATCAGCATCCCCATTCATATTTTAGCAAATCAAACTCTGTTATAGTCTAATAGGTACAGAAATTGCTTGTAATTCTCTTTTCTGTTCAAAATGGAACCCAAACCAAGTGTCCTAACTCTGTCAAATAGAGGACCTTTCCATGAAACCCAGTGAAATAATTTCCCGTGCAGCTCTAATGTCATCCGTTCCTACCAGTTAGCCCATCAACTCAAACAACAGTTGCCTGCCCAGTGGATGTGAAGCTTCTAATGTAAAAAATCAGGTCCTGTACATTTCAATTTAGGTGCCCTAAATGAGGGGATATTTCTGACAATATTTTACTTTAGTTTTTCATCTGTAAAATAGAGAAAGTGCCAACATTTTTACATAAAGGAGATCAAGGAGAAAAAGTGATCTTTTTGAGACATTTCATCTTTACAATGATGTAATGTGATACAGGGACAAATTATCTTATTTATATTCCCTTTATACCTGAAAGGGTAATCTATTAGATAATAAATGACCCTTGATATTTTTTGCCATGTTATGTAGAAGCACTGATAAAAGGAATCCCAAACTTTAAGTTACAGCTCCAAGTAAACAACAAATCTTAAACTTTGTGTAGGCAATAATTATGGAGGCATGTTAAACCTAAAAACGTGCTTTTTTTCTTCATGAGACAATTTCACTGACAGTAACAGGGATGAACCCAGGAAGATGTTTTTCCTCTCCAACTGTTGAACCTGTCTATAGATGTTAAAGTTCTTCAACCTGTGCAGGATTGATAAAACATTAATTTTTGTCCTAATCTAACATCAGTGTGTGCTCTAGCATGCAATACAAGTTCTAAACTTGTTCTTGCCCAACTATGGAGCTCATCCACTGGAAGGCAAGGTGCTTCCATGGATGTCAATGTCAGTTCCTACATGTAGTGGAGTTACAGCTGTCTCATTTGGTACTGTAATTTTGCCCTAATCAGAAAAAATGACACATGCAAGGGAAATACAGAATCTTATGGAACAGGATTATGTTGGAGTTACTTGTCAAGGACTTTTCCATCTTGAGGATTATAGGAGTTATATTGTATGTTACTGTTGATAGTTTTTCTTCCCACTTCCATTTGATACATCTGTTTCTTTTCTTTTTTTTTTCTTTTTTTTTTTTTTTTAATTATAAGCAGGAAAGCAGCCATAAACAGGGAAAGCTATTGCTTGCCAAAATGCCCATGCAGAACATGTGAAGGCACTAATGTGCATGGACCACTTGATTCTTTATTGCTCTGCACACTTCTCTGCATGGTTGAAATGCAGGCTTGGATGTTGTACATGAATGGGCATGGAATGAACCATAGATGCAGGATGTCAGCCTAAAACATTTGCCAATTTTGCTGAACTAATGTGGAAAAGGGAAATAATCGATGTTTATTTATTGACTCAAATGAGGGCAGTTGTGACTGTATGTTGACACTACAAAGGTACCTGAGCTAACTCAGATATTGGAAGTGGACTGAACACTGTAGCATGAAGTGCAACGTGAGATTATTTACTTTGCTTTTTGGCAGCTTGGGGCTGTGAGTCCCAATTCTGTGCCTCTGGTTTTGGTGTCCATTTGGCATGGCACAGACTTCAGCATACCTTAGAGGCCACCTTGACTGAAGACACGCAAAATATTCTGTTATCATCTATTGTTAAGAAAACGGTATAAAACTCTTATGGTGAAGGAACCTTTCCGCAAAAAAAGGGGCAAACGGGGTACAAACTACAAGCAACAGGTACTTAAATCTGCTAGAGATCTTGGTCTGTGGGGTTGCTGGCAGGCAATGTGCCTTTAAGCATGCGCCCCCAACTGGGGAAAGTGCTGATTTCTGTATAAATTAAAACCAAAATGCACCGTTTAGTTAATTACTAGAGTGCTTCTTACCGTGCAACAAGCAGCTGAAATAGCTCACAAAGTGAGCAAAAAGACTTCAGCATGAGTGAACTTCTAGTGATATGTCATGGAAAACGTAAACAGTTTCTAAACAGATTAAGTGAATGAGCAACCAAATGCCAGTGAAGGTAACAGAATCAAAAAGTATTTTCATTTCCATGAGAGGGCATTCAAATATCCAGGGAATAAATAGGAAGAGATGTAAATTCCCAAGAAAATCCTGACATTTCTCTGTGTTTATGAAGTTTAGTGTATGCATCATCTTCAAGTACATACGGACTAGTAATTTTTTGTGATGAGTAACAGGAGAAACTCTTAAAACCTGAAGTTGACAATTTTTTTTTCCCCACTGTCTATTAAATTATAGCATGACAATAACTAAACCTGTTACCTCAGGATTTCTGTGTCAACTTTCATTTTATCAGTAAGGCTGAAGAGATGCTATTGTTCCTCTAGAGTCTACTTGATACTCCTTTTTTCTCTAATGTTGGTGTTAAGTTGCGTCCTTGCACAGACAAGCAGGATGGGCTGTGATTAAACCAAAGTGGAGGGACAGTAACAGAATTAATTTCTAATTTAGAGTATACATTGTCTTCATAACTTCATAACAAAATCTGTCTGGTTTAGGGGTGGGATTTTTTTTAATACCTGTTATCTTTCGTTTGTTCAATTACTCTTACATTTAGTAAGTTAGATAAGTTGTTAGATAGCGTCATTAACTAATACTTTCATCTCATGAATAAGCACTCTGTTACTAAACATTCAATAGAGTCCTTGATGGTCTTTATGGCAGGAAATTCACAGAATATCTTTAATGAAGAAAAAGTTGCAATTCTTTTTTTATTCACATCCCAGAATATTATTTTAGTTCTGCTGTACTGTTTAAGTGGTCAAAGATACAGTACCTTTGAATGCTTTCTATTTTTCAAAACCTTATTTTAAACTTAATGGCTTTTTCAAATGTTATCATAGAAAAAGATAAGCAATTACCAGATAATAATTTACTCCAGACCTTTGTTCTGTGGCAGAATCAACTACATCTGTGTTTACCTTATCATATTTATAAGAATTTCATGTGTGAAATTTCAAAGACCTCCCAGTCCTGAAGATTCCACGATCTCCTTGTGCAGTTCATTCTAATCATTTGCTATCCTTATGTTAGAAAGTGTTTTCTTGCTACACTTTAAATTTATCCCTGATTAGTATGTTCACTTTTGACATACAGAAAAAATATTTCCTTATTTGAGAAGTTGCTTATGTCTTCAAAACCTGCTAGCATGCGCCTTTTTGGTGTTCTGAAGTGGTTGATTATTTTTAGCTAATTTAATATTCTTAAAACAGCCTATTTTTCTCCTGAGCATAGTGGACTATAAATCCCAGTAAAACTTGACGTTAGAATGAAACACCTCCGTGTCAATTTGGGTATCTTACAGAAATGTTCTCTTTCAGAAAAGTTTTCCATGTGAACCCAATAGTGCCAACAGCCGTCAAGAGCGTACAGCTACAAAATTCCATAGTTAACTGTTTGTAGGTTTGGGACTTGTTTTGCTATATCCAAGACTGCCATCTCCTGGGCACTCCCCCTGCAGCAACAGCTCACTGCCATTTGGAAAGAGAATGCAGCAGATGATGGAAACCCTTTGGGACCCTGCTGTAGTCCACTCTTCAGGCCAGGATCTGAGTGCTTAGCTAAGATTTAGTGTTTGTTTCCACAAGGAGGAAATACCATTACCAGAGACTATCTTTCTTTGTCGCAGCCCTGTTTATTTACTGGGTAATTTCTTTGTTATCCATTCCAAGCTTTTTTCCAGATTATACAATACCTAACATCTGTCTCCCTTCACTTTTTCTTAAGTATACTCTACCAGCACTTTTTTTTTTACCTTTGTTTTCTGTTCCTTTCCCTGTCTGCTTCTCACTATTTATGTCTTACTTCCACCAACCCTACTCAATAACTGCCTGCATTTGGATGTCAAATAATGTCTTTTAAAGTCCAAGCCCTACCTAATTTTCTGACTTTGACATTAGATTTCTGAGGTGTCTTTTAATATTGCATCTGTTTGTTAGACACATGAACATTTAATTGCTTCCTTATTCATTATGAATAGAAGTTGTGTCATGCCCAGCAACTTCACATGGATAGGTGTACGACTGTAAATCAAAGGTACAGTTTTTGTGTACTGACTTAACGTCCAGTGTACTACACATAAGTTATCTCACGGGAGACTAGGATAAGCAGTTTTAAGACTCTGCCTCCATCCTTTTAGTCCTTTGGTAGCAGTTTATCTTATAGGTTCATGCCCTCCTCTTACCAATCATTTGTTTCCCTCTTTTTCACTCTGCCAGAACTGCCCCTCACTTGTGTCAGTCCAACTCATGTGATACCATGATCTAAAGTGATAAGTCCTTATTTATTAAAGCACAAAAAGATGAATCTGTTTAGGGAAAAGGCTTTTTTGTCATCATTTCAGAGATGCAGTTTGGGGAAAGAACACCAAAAAAGTTTGAACTGGCGCGTTTAATGTATCAATGATGTGGATGAGGGGATTCAGTGCACACTCAGTAAGTTTGCAGATGACACCAAGTTGGGTGGGAATGTTGATCTGCTTGAGGGTCGGAAGGCTCTACAGAGGGACCTCGACAGGCTGGCTGGATGGGCCCAGGCCAATGGTATAAGGTTCAACATGGCCAAGTGCCGGATCCTGCACTTGGGTCACAACAACTGCATGCAGCGCTACAGGCTTGGGGAAGAGTGGCTGGAAAGCTGCCTGGAGGAAAAAGACCTGGAGGTGTTGGTCAACAGCCAGCTGAATATGAGCCAGCAGTGTGTCCAGGTGGCCAAGAAGGCCAACAGCATCCTGGCCTGTATTACAAATAATGTGGCCAGCAGCACTAGGGAAGTGACTGTCCCCCTGGTGAGGCCGCACCTTGAATACTGTTTTGGGTCCCTCACTACAAGAAAGACACTGAGGTGCTGGAGCATGTCCAGAGAAGAGCTATGAAGCTGGTGAGGGGTCTAGAGCACAAGTCTTATGAGAAGCGGCTGAGGGAGCTGGAGTTGTTTAGCCTGGAGAAAAGGGGGCTGAGGGGAGACCCTATTACTCTCTACAGCTACCTGAAAGGAGGTTGTAGTGTGGTGTGGGGCGGTCCCTTCTCCCAAGTAACAAGCAATAGGACAAGAGGAAACGGCCTTAAGGTGCACCAGGGGAGATTTAAATTGGATATTAGGAAAAATTCTTCACTGAAAGAGTTGTCAAGCATTGCAACAGGCTGCCCAGGGAAGTGGTTGAGTCACTATCCCTAGAGGTATTTAAAAGATGTGTAGTACTTAGGGACATGGTTTAGTAGACTTGGCAGTGTTACATTAATGGTTGGACTCCATGATTTTAAAGGTCTTTTCCAACCTAAATGTTTCTATGATTCTAATTGCAGAGAGCATGATCTACAAAAGGGAGCCCTAGCAGAATTATCAGTCCTGCCGTAGGCCTCCGGGGCTCTGGCCACAGACACCACTGAGCACTAGGTGAAGAGGGCAGGGAAAGTGGCAGAAAGGAAGATGTACATGCTGGTTGGGTCTCTGCAGCATTGCAGTGTACGTAGTCATCTATATCATCACCTCCGTAAAATGCTACTGTTCTGATCTGGTGACTCTACGCTTTTGTGATGTGGTCTGTAGTGCTGATAAGCAGTGGTATGAAATCAAAATGTTTCACCCACAAGAAATTAATGGTAAGTCGGGATAACCAGGAAAGCAACCACTTGTAACCATTTGCTTCTTAATTGATTTTTTTTTTTTTTTTTTTTGCTTAACAATCACCGACTATAAAATAGGACCTGTGTTTGCAGTACCATACCAAATGATTCATTTTTATCTTCTCACTTCTAAAATACAGTATAGGGCAGGTGTGGAATGCCTGGCACTTCCTATCCAGATCTGCTGAGAGCGCTGCTCCAACTTGATGCTGGACAGGCTGACCCACAAGAGTTTCCGCAATCCCCACCCTTCCTTCACTTTGTCCAACTTCCATCCCTCCTGTTCTGAGAGGAATGAGTACAGCAGTGATCACTGGCCCCACTCCACAAATTGGTATAAAGTTGTGTTTTGTGCCATGTCTACCCCATGCCAGAAAGGGTGGAGGATGTAGAAGTAAGTGCACAGGCTTCACTGAAGAAGGGATAAGGAGTCTATGGGAAAGCAGAGGTATCTGAAAAAGGATGGAGTGATGGAAAGGTATTTAAGACGGGGGAAGTACCCTTTCCCCCACCCCTCTCTTTCACTCCCCTTTTTATTATGCATATAACACATTTATTCCGTGTACTTTTCCACCTAAATCCTGTCCCTATCCAAATTAAAATTTAGGAGTGCAACCATATTCTATGGTTACTTCACTTGATGTCCAGAGGGTCATAAACCGGAGGATTTATTCCATAAATTTATACAGAGTATGAAACACATTAGAAGGAATCTTCTATGATTTTGTTATCTGTATAAAATGCACACATAGGTCACTCCCAGTGTGTTTGTTGGGCCATGTAGAGGAATGAGCACCCACTGACCTAGGAATTTTGAGCCAAGATAATTCAATAATTCATCAGTTGTTTGTATCATATTGATTTCTTAGGGCTGGCTGTTTGCATACAAGAAGGGCTTAGGCAGACTGAATGAAAGGTGCAGTGATGCAGGTGCCATACATACCAACTGGCCACATCTCCCTTAGAAAACTGTTTTATGTGGTGTTGGTTTGCTGCAGAAAAATAAACTTGTCAAATATGTGCTACCTGCAGAGACAAATGATCTTCAGTTATCGCCCTGGTGAGAGGGCGTATCATTTGGAGTGTTATCCTGATATTATTTAAGACCATCCAACTACAAGTAATTAAATTCAAAATATTGCATTGATGCTGTCTCCAGTGTGTTGTAACATGATGGTTATAGCAGATCACAGCAGCTGTTGATGCTGTCTTACTCAGCTGGGTGGCTTTGTGTACGTAATCTGGCTCTATGCCTGCAGTCCTAAGTAGCATACTAAATAAATTACAACATTTCATTATTAAGAGATTTGCATATCTTTGCTGCCAGTTATTGCCAAATAGATATGACATTTTTCTTCCTAGATAACTAGACTTTATTCTGCTAAACTGCACAATCAAAAAAATTTTTTTTGAAAGTTTTATAGATAATTTCTATTTCTTCGCTTCTGTTAAACCACAAGATTTTTACAGAGGATTAGGATCTGTATGCTATTGAGAGCCAAGCACACTTGAAACACAGTAAATTAAACTTTCCAGGGTACATTACTGTGCCTAAAAAATCACCTTATTGGTCAATGTCTCCTGAATTCTTTTTCTAAAAAAAAAAAAGTGTTTTTATCTTGTGCTAGAACGGTAACTTACACAAGGTAAGAGCCTGATGAGGACAAGGGCAAGGCAAATATATGTGTCCAGTATATTAATAGATGAGATAATCAATGGGCTCCCTTTAGCTCTATGCTATTTGAAAATCTTAATTGAATTATCTTTGTGATATGATTTTCCATTGTAATCTTTGTTAAATAACACAAATAAAAAGCACAACCTGTCTTTCCTTATTTTATCTGGTGAACTGCACTCAAAGAATATGAAGCTAAGTAGTAAATACTGTCTTTACCTTGAATCTAGAAGTGATTTTATGTTATGTGAAAAACATTACCTCTGCCAAAGCTTAATACTTTGCGAGGTCATGCCAAGATAATGGAAAGTTTTCTGTATTTTAGGTTTAGCTTTTTAGGACTCACTCTAAGTAGGAAAACTTTTACATTGTTACTACTTCTCAAGTGAGGGTTTTTTTTTAAAACTAAGATAATAAGAGCAGCTTTCAATTTTATATTTGTTTGAGGGTGGAATTGTTTAGGGTTTTCCTTTCTTTCTACTCTTTTTCTTCTGATTTTTTTTTAAATATTCTTTTACTGAATGATACTGTTTTGAATGGGATTTTTTCTTGGCTAACATTTAGTGTGACATGCTAAAACAAACAGAAGCAATCCCCAAACTCACTATTTTTTCTCCTAGAAACAGGAAGCAGTTGTTACCAAGAATAGCCAGATTAAGTTTGAATGAATATGTTTCCAAAATGCTGTTTTGATTGACTGATCTCGAGCACATGCACTCATAAATAAAAAATGAATAGAGGTGGAAATGTGCATAGTGTACAATTGACATGGATACCCAAGAGGTGTAAAATAAGAAGACTGACCCAGTCAGATTCATATGGTGAGAATTTCTGAAGAAGTTGTTTTAAATGTTTAAAAATGTATAAATGCACATATTGTTGGCAGTTTTACATCAAATATACACATATATTTTCATACATACATTTTTATCCCTGTTCTTAGTGTTCATATATGTATGTGTGTGTTTATATATGTCCATATACGTATATGTACACACATTTTTGTAGCATGTGTGTTTGTGTGTGTATATATATTTATATATTTGTGTATATTTTGCAGAGTTTAAATTCAAGGTTACCTCTTGGTTATACTTCCAGGCCATGATTCTAAAAAGACAGAAATATTCTTAATCTTCAAGGAACATAAAATAAAACAGAACAAACCCATTACATGAACTGCCCCAAATCCATCTCCAGTTAGCATATGAACTATGTAGTGATTTATTCCAGGTGGCCAAAAGCCTGGCCCAGTTAAAATTATTTGGGTAAGAATTTAGTTTGGTAGCTATAACCAATAAGCAATGAATGATTCAGAGATACATAGATTCTAAAGTCTGCTAGCTGCTTGCTCTAATGGTTTCCGTATCTAAAAGGTAATTAAGAAGTGGAAGACAAAATTATTTTTGCTGTCAACCTCAAGGTTCCAGTAATTAGTATATTAACAGAAGTTAACTGTCATCTATAAAGCTAATCTGGAAGTGACCCATAAAAGCAGTACACATCTGTTACCAGGTTGTACTCAAGGCTCTGATTATGATTGCTGCATTAACCTTTATGGAAACTGTTTTCCCATTTCTAAATGATGAATTCATAGAGGTATAAATTAACCAGAAATCTTGAATTAAAAAAAAAAACAACAAAACAAACCCAAAACCACAACAACCCCAAACATTAAAATGATCAGTGTTTTATAAGGCCTTCATCTCTCTCTATGTCTCTGCACTTACAAGTATCTGAATACTCCAGAAAAAAGGAGCTGTGCTCTCAGTACAGCAGTAGCTACATCAGTGCTGTGTGATATGGCATTCACAAAGTCACTGATTACAATTCTTTCCTCTAGAAAACTTGATGGTGACTTGGCTGAGGAAAGGGGCACAACAGAAGATTTCTGTCAAAAGCTTGTTCTGAGGGAGTCCTCTCTGTGGCTACTGTTATATTACTAGGAGACAAAAAAATGAGGATTTGCAGACATTCATACTGCCATTTTAGATGCCTTAGTGTGTCAGTAACGCCCACATTGGGTTGGAAAATATGACATAGGACTGAAGGGAGACCTAACCTCTCCCAGAGCAGCATCTGGAAGACAGAAGGCCGCAGGGTATATGATGTTGTATTTGAATACTTGTGTTTAGTTCCACAGTTACGGTCCTCAAGCCTAAACACTAGGTGCTACATTAGCATGTATGGGAAGGAGTTGATTCTGTGCTAAGTGTACCTGTAGAATATTTAATTCATTTATATTTCTGTGTCATGCAAAGCATTTTAGTCTGTGTCATGCTGTGGTATACAGTCTTATTTGTCCATCAGTGGACAAAGGAAGAGATACTGATATCATCTACCTGGACTTCTGTAAGGCCTTTGACATGGTCCCCCACAATACACTTCTCTGTAAATTGGAGAGATATGCATTTGATAGATGGACTGTTTGGTATAATGAATTGGCTGGATGGTCACGTCCAGAGAGTAATGGTTAATGGCTCAATGTCCAGATGGAGATCAGTGACAACTGGTGTCACTCAGGGGTCTGTACTGGGACCAGTGCTGTTTAATATCTTCATCAGTGATGTAGACAGTGGTATTGACTGCACCCTGAGCAAGTTGCAGATGACACTAAGCTGAGTGGTGCAGCTGACACGCCTGAGGGATGGGATGCCATCCAGAGGGACCTGGACAAGCTCGACAAGTGAGCCCATGTGAACCTCATGAGGTTCAACGTGGCCAAGCGCAGGGTCCTGCACTTGAATCATGCCAACCCCCAGTATCAATGTGGAGGATGAAGGGATTGAGAGCAGCCCTGCTGAGAAGGACTTGGGTGTACTGGTGGATGAAAAAACTGGACATGACCCAGCAATGCGTGTTCACAGCCTGGAAAGCCAACCGTATCCTGGGCTGCATCAAAAGAAGCGTGGCCAGCAGGTGGAGGGATGTGATTCTGCCCCTCTAGTCCGCTCTGGTGAGGCCCCACCTGGAGTCTTGCATTCAGCTCTGGAGTCCCCAGTACAAGACAGACACGGACCTGCTGGAGTGGGTCCAGAGGAGGGCCACAAAGATATCAGGAGGCTGGAGCATCTCTCCTGTGAGGGCAGGCTGAGAGAGTTGGGGTTGTTCAGCCTGGAGAAGAGAAGGCTCCAGGGAGACCTTATTGTGGCCTTTTAGTACTTAAAGGGGGCTTATAAGAAAGATGGGGACAGAAGTTTTACTGGGGCCTATAGCAACAAGGACAAGGGGTAATGGTTTTAAAGTAAAGGAGGGTAGATTTAGACTAGATTTAGACTAGATACAAGGAAGAAATTTTTCATGAGGGTGGTGAACCTGGAGCAGGTTTCCCAGAGAGGTGGTAGATGCCCCATCCCTGGAAACATTCAAGCTCAGGTTGGGTGGGGCTCTGAGCAACCTGATCTAGTTGAAGATGTCCCTGCTCATTGCAGGGGAGGTTGGAGCAGATGACCTTTAAAGGTCCCTTCCAATGCAAACAAATTCTAGGAGACTGTGATTTGTGTTTCTAGTTTTAGGTGTTTCCTTTCATAAATGTTCCTGTGTAGTAAAAATGTAATTCTATGGGAAGTGAGAGGGAACTACCAGTAGCTGCTTATTGTCTGGTCTGAGATCTTTGCTTTATCTTTTCCAGCAGCATCTTCAAAGTTATGTTCTAAAATGAATCCTCAGAGTCGCATCTTTTTCTGGTCTGGGTCTGGTTCTGTATTTCATGCTGTCTTTTCGCGAAGGGGGCCATCTATGATCCTGATGTGCAACATCTGCCTTATCCTCAGTTGGTCCACCTTGATTTTCAGACTAACTGGCCTGTAACTGGTTCATAATCTGTTTTCCACTATTGCTTACAGAGTCTAATCTTTCAAAGTTCAAAAACTTCTCATCGCTTTAGTAATTTCTTTTGAGCCTACACATAGACATATGTGAACTTAAGCAAGGACCACAGAAAGAATAACTCATGAACTAGCTGCATAATAATCTATTCCAAGTACAAGTATAATGCGTTGCTTGTAATTCTGACAGTGCAATAATTCTCTACAGAAGTTAAAGAACATTACCAGAAATAGTATTTTTGATGTCTTCAACAATATTTCCCTTCTTTTCTCTTGAATGCTTATCAAATGAATATAATTCCTGCTTCAGACCTACTAGAGCTGTCACTGTGTCCTAAGATCAAGTGTCCTAAAATAGCTTTCACTGCTACTCATCTTCTTAGCAAAGGCTGGAAAGCTAGAGGACCTTGTAACTGCTATTATGTTTCTTGCCCACGTGGTCAGGCTGGTATGGATCTGGCAAATTAGTTGAATACAAATCTTTCGTTCTGCCTGATCGATACCTTTAAAGAAGAAATAAATACGCAGAATTTGTAAGCCACTGCTCCTAATACTTACTGCACAGTTATTAGCAATAATGATATCCAGCCTGATTACTATTTTATCCTCTGTCTGAACTGTCAGAACTGTCAGCATCTTTGAAAGAGGCTTTCTCTTGGTTCTTGAGACATTCTGTCCAGGACCACAAAGTTTATAACAACTTTTCTTTTTTTGGCTTCTTTTTCCAATTTATTCTCTACCCAGACAACTAAATAAGGAAGTTGTCTGAGTTACATTTAAGACTCAGGAGATAACAGTATGAAACAAGTCAGGCTCACAGCTACTGGTAAGCAAAATAAACTCATATCTGTCAACCTGGCCATGGAATCAGGCTAGTTTAGTGGAATCAGCTCAACGTTATCACATACAATAAATACTGTCTTATATACCCTTTAAGATTCAGAGACTTACTGATGGCTTCCCCCTGTATTGTCACACATTTATGCAGTCTGATTCTAGAAACATGAGAATCTGCGTGTACCTTTTTAGGCAAGCTGAAAAAGAAAACTCCAAAAGATAGTATTATTATTTAACTAACATGCTGCATTATTCCATAAAACAGTAAATATGGAAAAAACCCATACATACTGAAAACAAGAATATGGATCAAACTGCCAGCCCTGCAGCCTGGCAGGGACACCAAACTGGGATAGGAACAAATTGCTATCATGGTTGCTGACAGCATCAGAAAGGATGTGTGCCCACATAGGGGGGCCAGGGCTTTAGGATTTGGGTATTGGTATTCCAGGTTTTTTATAGAAACTGAGATGAAACACAGTCTTCTGGCTCACAGCCTTAACTGTGCAGACAGTTTTGTAACACACGTCTCACTACACATGTATTTCTGCTACACTTGGAATTCTGGATTCTAAGGGACTGAGATCTAGAAAAACTAAAATACTCAATAAAGTTACCAAGATACAATGTACCAATATAAAAACACCAAGATACAAGATGTAATATCTGTCAAAGATTTTATTTAAGCTATATTTCATATGGAATACTTAAGTTATAGGAAAACAAATTAAGACAAATTTAAACGCGTGCATCTCAACGTTTTGCAGAACCTGAATAACCATGTATCGTTGTCTTCTATTTCTTTCAGCCAGCAGACTTCACAGGAAAGCAAGCACTGAAGCAGATTAAAGAAGAGGGGCTCAAACGACGACTGGTATATCTCACCCTGGAAACAGATAACGTTGATCCAGAGGGAAATGAAAGTGTGTGGTATAATGGCAAGGTAAGGACTACAGATCATGTTACAAGAAGCTAATGTTCATTCTCCATGAACAGAATCTAACTTTGTGTTTCAAGTGTGAATGCATTATTTTTGTTTTATGGGCACAGAACAATTTGATGCTGTGATAACCATTTTCTAATCTTCAAGCAGGAAGCAAAGATTAACTGAATAGCTACAAAAAAAATGTGAAATACCATCAAGTCACAGAAACTAGAGTTGGAACAGACTAAAGTAATTAGCTCACCCATTGTCTTCTCCTGCAAGTTCACCATTGTCCTAACAACATTTTGCTAATCACTTAAAAGAAAACAGCGAAGTTTAGGCCTCCACACCAGCACAGATTATGTATTGAAATGCTCACTAGCAGTTAAATTATTGTATATAGCAAATGTATGCATGTGTATAGTGTTTGTTCCAGTAAAACCTTAATTGAACACAACAGGAATAAACTGTTTTTTCAAGGAGCACAAACTTCCCAGTTTAAGGTGATGTCCCCACAGTAGAGAATATTATGAAGTGCATGACACACTTGAAATTTGCTTGATGCTTGAAGTGTATATACCAAAACTAGTATATGAGATTTACAGTTGTTTGGTTTGTTTGTTGTGTTGTTTTGTTTTGTTTTGTTTTTAAAACCTCAGTGCATCTTGAAAATAACGATAAATGTTTGTGGGTTTTTTTTCAGGTTATTGGCAATACCACATCTGGAACTTTCAGTTACAGTGCTCATCAGAGTCTGGCTTTTGCATATGTTCCCACAGAACTCAGCAAAGTTGGACAGAAATTGGAAGTTGAACTTTTAGGAAAAAATTATCCAGCAACCATTATACAAGAGCCACTGGTGCTGACTGAACCAACGAGAATGCGCCTTCAGAGAAAGGGTGAAAGTCCCAAAATATAAACACAGATAAGGATACAATATATTGTGCAGTAGGAAATATTTCCATTAATATGCATGAAATTAAGAGAAACAAACTACTCAGATTTGCTAATTACTAGACACAAGATGCTCATTGCCATAATCAGTGAGAAATTCGCTGGTGTTGTTACCCTCTTGCTTACGTATATGAGCTATTCACATTAGAGATCTGAGCACAGTTCGTGAACCGGTGTGTGTTCCCCATTCTCAGTAGGACTTGTGAGCAGCACGTGGCAGGGAATGAGTAGATCATTGATTCAGCTTGCTCCCACATTGGCTGGCAGATCTGAATTAACGCAGAGGAGAAAATTGCTCTTGGCATTGACCAATAGCAAATTCTTCCTCCTCCTTGACACTCACAGTTCCTCCTTTGCCTGCACTCAGGGTAAAGTAGCTTATCCTGGGTCCTTACAACATAACATTGCAAACATATCATTAAAATAATATCACTAGTTCTGCACAGAAATGCTTCCTATGGAACTGAAATACATCCCAGCAATCATTAAAAATAATAAAGACAATATTAAAGGCAAACAGGACTGTTAACGTTTTTTTCCAATGTGTCTCCCTGGCAGAAATTCTTACGGAAGATCAAAATCTAGTTCTTCTTAATAAAACAGTGATATGAACCCCATTCTTCATTATTTTACATGAATAAGCAGGATTGAGATAATGTAAATGATGGGAACACACTAAATTATTAAAACACTCTTCTGATTTCCATAATATGCTCAAATATTCTTTTGAATAAGAACAATGTCAGAATTTCCAACTTAGAAAGAGTAACACTTCCCTTTAGGCTATAGATAAACCTTTTCAAAGAACATATGAATATGAATAATGTCCAAAATGTACCTCCTCCAAAGCAGTTGGTGTCTCTAAATCTTCAGCAAAGAAGCAAATGTATAAATAGAATATACCAGAAGAAAAACAATTTGAATAATCAATGCTTCCTCCTGCTAAAGTAAGCTGGCATTGCATTGTGCTGTTCTAAATATCTTTTACAAAGCAGGTAAAATAAAATATACAAGGTTTGGCGGGTTTGCATGTAGTATTATCTTGAGTGAGAAATCCATTCAGAAATTATTCTCTGTTATGCTTTAAGAAGTGATTTAGTTCTACTTTGCTGAACCAATCAGAGAGGTTACTATTTTTAAAGGTGACCTCATTATTTGTAATGAGGCAGTTAGCCACTATGTTTCCTTGAGAGTTTAAGAAACGTAAAGTACAACACAATGCAATATTCTTTAATTTAGGAACATAGTTTTGAATTTCAGTATTTCCCAAGAACGTGCAAATGCACTAGACACCATGTGCTGGAGTGTACAGTAACAGTTATCCTGAGACAGGCTCTCACATACGCTTTCCTAATGAGCTTCGCTATGCCAAAACTCTGCTTCAAAGATACCTTCCACATCCCAATCTGGAAGTTAGAATCAGGTTTGTAACTCCTTTTCCAGCTTGGAAGAAAGAAGTGCTGTTCATTAACATCACCCATATTGGTCTGACTGTGCCGAAGGGACAGGCTTTCTGCAGCCTGGGCAAAAGGTAATGAATCACAGCTGTAATTCCTACAAATCAAGTAGAGCTCAGAAACTGTACCCTCCATGGGCTTGTACCTCATTTCCAGCTGTAATCTCCCAGCCACTAATTTCTCCTTGTTGCAGATGCAGACAGCTACCTGTCTCATTTTACAGTGTAGTATTATAGAGGCCCAAACACTGATTTCCATGTGGGCTTCTCATGGACAGCTGTTGTCACCCAAGTCTCACGAAGATTGAGCCTTGGCCAGTTAATTTTCTTTCAAGATTCAGGCAAGCAAACAAAAAAACATAGCATGCTGCTTCTGGGACAAAGCAATGCAAAGTAAATTTTCTTTCCTGCAGACAACTTATAAGACCAAAACAACTCCCTGTTCATCACTGACCATAAATAAAAGAAATGGAGTATCTGAGAGCTTGTTGCACTCTGTTACCTCTTAAGAATGGTCGTGTATTTATTTTTAACAATGCATTCAGGAGCAGAGATACCTGATTTACACAAGCATGGCTGAATATTGGAAGTACTGTAGCTCTGAGAGCACTATGTCTGACAGGGCATCCTAGTTGATGCAGCTTCTTGTTTAGCGCCCTGATACGCAAGTCAGCTTACTGAGTCTTTATTAGGATAGCTCGACGTTGCAGCACTTTCCACACTGTGGATAAACTAAACTGCAAGGGGACGAAGCTTTACAAGTCATGCCCACAGAAATGTTCGCACATTTAAGTCAATCTTTCAGAGTTACAAAATGATAAACCTGAAGAAAAGGAGGGGATGGGGAAGTGTTCAAGGCTTTCACAGCTTCCTGTCACTGCGTCTTTCCATTATATGTTGTGATACTGTCTTGCATAAACTTGTGGTGTCAGGATACAGCAAGAGGAAGTGAATAGGAGCAAGAAAGTTTACGTAGTGCATCCATGTTTTAAGAGGGCTTCTAGCCAATCAAACAGAAATACCAGGGTAGAAAGACTGGCAGGGACATCTTTTGAGTCTTCCGCAACCCTGTTAGCTAACAGAGGAGACACCTCTGTAATGAGGTGAAAAAATGACAGTTGGTCATCCAGGAAATTTTCTGAAATATTGAAACTTCTGTGCATGGAGAGATCAGGACATGTCAGAAGGCAGTTTTCTCAGACAGATTTTTTGTTGTTTTCCTTTATTCTTTCTCCATCTCTAGGGAGTTTTGGTACACCAGAGTAGATGTTACTACCAGCATTTGAATTTTTATTCCAAATTCCTACATGCTATGGCAAGATGTGCCATGTTCATACTTTGTGTGGAATGATAATTCGACATGGATACCATAATCTTGTGTGTCACTCTAATGACTTCATCAGTCATTGGCCTCAAAACAGCATCCAAATTATTCATCCCCAAATCAGAAAAGGTATACTGAAACATAGGGAATTGAACACAGACCATTTCCAGGATTTGTTATTTTGATGCAAGAGAACACTCTCTGATACAAACAGTATTTTCTGATTGGGATTGCAAATCTGTCAAGTAGTAATACAAAACCAAAACAAAACCACTAAGAAAATATGACAGGCAGCAACATCCAGATTGTGACTGTGCAGCATCTGCTGTCTATGTTTTAGATGGTACAACTTAATGTTTTAACTCTGGCAGCTCGGGCAACCAGGGTATCCAGCTCTGGTGGAGCAGGATAACCAGCAAATAACTCTTGGCACTCCACTAGAAGGGAATATATGAGTTCAGCTGCACTTGAACACCATGATACCTTTGGAAACATGTCAGGTGAATAGCTATTATGAATTTTATTCCAAAATTTGTATCCAACAGTTACGATTTCATCCACACTATGTAGATTTTCAAAGTCATTCTTTTGAGTGAACAAGAATGGTTTCCGTGGGAATGGAAACATATGAACGGAACTTTGCCTATAATAAGGACAGGGAAGAAGCTATTAAAATACACAATTCATTGAGACAACTATGACTGGTAATGCGATCTGAGCTATAAACAAGATAGATTGGAACTTTCCAGCCTTTTGAACAGTATGAATCACATCTCAACACAGAAAACGTAACTCATAGCCACATGCCAGCCTGGAATTTACTTCAGGGAAATACCAAATCCTGGAATTTACTTCAGGGAAAACTAACTTCCGGACAGTATTCTTGCTTCGTGTTCTAATACTAGCCATGGACACACACATTCTTACTGTAGAAAAAAAATGTGGCATCACTTACCATTGCTGTTGTTTTCAAACCAGCAGGGAATTATTTGGGATTTATAAAAAAATATCTGGTAAATTTGTAGACTTATGCACTAGACTTCATTCATAGGAGCAGGAACTTTCATTCTACAGAGATTTGTCAATCAAAAAGAAAGCAGACAGGACTCTGGCATACTCAATATTTGCCTTTCTTACCAAGAAATACGATTTTTAGTGTGGATTGTTCTTTCACCTGTTACCAAATGGCTATATAAATTTGGAAATGCATGTGTGTACCATTCCAGCAAATGTGAAACACATGGTTATTTGATCTTTAACTGGACTCTGAAATTTATGTGTATGCCATGGATGGACAAAATCATTCAGACTTGACCGCTATTTTCTATCCTTTCACAGTCTTAGGTATTTCATCAAGATCATAACTAAGGTGGTGGTCGTTTACCATATTGCTTTAGAAGATTACATGGTCTGAAGAAACAGCCCTGTTGACATGGCTGTTATTTCTGCTTCTGGGTTGCTTCACTTCCTTCCTGCTCTGTAACAGTCACGAGCACCACCTTACAGACAGGCCCAGGCCGAGGCTTCTCATCCCAACGAGCAAAACGAAGAGGGGAAAAAAAGCACCGGGTGGCTCACGGTTTTGCAGGAGGGGAGGGGACGAGAGCAGCAGTAGATGATGGCAGGAGAGAGGCCGTGCACTTTTCGCCTACAGGAATGATTGCCATCTTACACAGCTCGGCTGCTTCGTCAGCGGCGGTGGCAATTCGTCTTTCGCAGGCTGTAGCACAGGTTGGCACGCAGCAAGGCCGGGCTGTTTCGCAGCTGCCACACTTTGCTTATGCACAGAGTGAACCCTGCTGGCAGCATCACATCTGGATAAGCTGCCGTGGGGTCCCGTATGAAGACAGAAATAACACTGTGGTTACTTGTAGCAGAATACAGTGTCCCCTACTCAGAGTGTTGTACTGACTTCCTTGGAAACCCGACACACAAGCTTGCGAGCAGTTCCCTGGTTCCCCTAGGAAAGGCTCCATGGCTTAAAACGCATGTTTCACGTAGGAACTGAAGGAACACGAACTCCAGCGTCACCGCGTCGGACGCTCTGCGAGCACCGGCAACAACTTCACAATCTCTTTTTTTTTTTGACTCGTTTCATAAACTTCTCGCCCTAAAGCCCCACGGCTCCCACCCACAGCGGGGCGCCCCGCACCCTGGCTTGCTCCTACGGCTGCACAGCCCGCCACAGAGCCGCGGCACCGGGGGGCGGCCCAGCAGGGAGGGACACCCCCCCCGCAGCCCGGCCCGCCCGGCGGGAGGAGCCGCCGCCTCCGCCGCCGTGGCCCGTCCCCGGGGCGGTCCCCGCGGCCCAGTTCCTGGTGGATGTCGGGCATGTCGGGGCGGGCGGGCGTCCCGCTGCCGCCGCCGCTCTGCCTCCTCTTCTGCCTGCCCTTCTGCCTGCCGGGGCTGGCGGCGGCGGGGCGGCCGCCCGCCCCGCACCTGGTGCTGGTGCTGGCCGACGACCTGGGCTGGGGGGACGTGGGCTGGCACGGCTCGGCCATCCGCACGCCGCGGCTGGACGCGCTGGGGGCGGGCGGCGTGCGGCTGGAGCGGTACTACACACAGCCGCTCTGCACCCCCTCCCGCAGCCAGCTCCTCAGCGGCCGCTACCAGGTAGGGACCCGCGTCCCGGCGGGCAGCCGGGGAACATCGGTCCCCGAGTTGTTGCCCCAGCGTGGCCACGCCGGCGGGACAGCCACTGGGGTCCCGCCGCCACCCCTCTATCCTTCCACCCCTCCATCCCCCCACCTCCCCATCCTACCACCCCACCATCCCTCCACCCCACCATCCCTCCACCTCTCCACCTCTGCATCCTACCACCCCTCCATCCTTCCACCCCTCCACCCTGCCACCCTCCCACCACTCCATCCCTCCCCCCTCCATCCCCCCACCTCTCCATCCTTCCACCCCTCCATCCTTCCACCACTCCATCCCTCCCCCCTCCATCCTCCCACCTCTCCACCTCTCCATCCTTCCACCCCTCCACCCTGCCACCCTTCCACCACTCCATCCCTCCGCCCTCCATCCCCCCACCTCTCCATCCTTCCACCCCTCCATCCTTCCACCACTCCATCCCTCCCCCCTCCATCCCCCCACCTCTCCACCTCTCCATCCTTCCACCTCTCCATCCTTCCACCCCTCCATCCTTCCACCACTCCATCCCTCCCCCCTCCATCCCCCCACCTCTCCACATCTCCGTCCTACCACCCCTCCATCCTTCCATCCCTCCACCCTGCCACCCGTCCATCCCGCCACCTCTCCCCCCCACCATCCCTCCATCCCACCATCCCACCACCCCTGGTGGAAGCGACCCCCTCCCAGCCCCTTCTGTCACCCTCCCCAGCCTGTCACCAGGTAGCTGGTGGGACGCTTCTCTGCTGCTGCTTCTTAGCAACACTCTGTGTAGTTCGGCCTTGTATCTCACACGAAGATGCGCCCGGGAGAAGGCTACTATACAAAAACCAGTTGCATTTATGCGCAGACAGAATTACTTCACTTGCTTTTGGCAGAGCAGTAAACTAAGCGTGAGCTTCGGGCAAGCTGTTCTGCTTCAGAAAACCTGAGGTGCTCGCTAATCATCAGTTGTATTAACAGGCATGGCAGTGTATCGTGAAAAAATATTCCTTCTGTTACGTACTTCTCAGCTGGACAGGCGCGCAGTTGACATGCAGCCTGTTTTCCAATGCAGCATTTAAATGCATCCTAACCTGTACATTCTTCATACGGTAACATAGGTGTAGACATTTATGCACCCGTTGATGGAGTGCACACAGAGTGGCCCTTACTCAGGGTGACCAGCTGCTCCGTAGTCCTAGTCATGATTTTCCCCATTTTCTTCAGTTGCACAGGTGTAAGAATTGGACTTCATCGTACTGCTGTACTCCCCTCTCCTCCCTTCTTTTTATTGCAACTTTGGCAAAAATGAGGAAGGGGGAAAGAAGAATACAGCACAGACAGAAAGGAGGAGCTCACAAAGGGTTAAGTGTATTTCAGAAACTTTCTCTCTCAAAAAGTCCTGCACATGCATGTTTACCAGAGTTATTTGTCAGAGAAACTGTTCAGAATGAAAATAAATGTCATCCTGTATTAGTAGATGTTTCTTCTTGTCACAGGAAGGTTGTTCTAGGTGATGCTTACTCTTTCCAAGCCACATGTGTTCTGTTTCTAGTAACTCCAAAAGTCAATAATAAAGAATAGCAAGATAATAAAGAATAGGAAGACTTTTTTTTTTATTTACCAACTCTTTACATTGTCTTATGTACATAACATAAAACATTTTTTCATTTTGACTATTTCTATAATACAGTTCATACTCTGAATATGATTATCTAGAGCTGGGTCCAGGTTAACTGGACAGTGCTGCATCTGATCTTTAAAGTGGAAATTGGAAATGCTCGTAGTTCAGTCCTGATTTAAATTCATCATATGTATCTGACTTGATAATTTAATCATCTTCATGTTGACCTTGTTACAAGTGAGTAATGAGTGATATTAGAAAATGGACGTAATTTTTCTATAAAGTTGAGGAGGAAAGTTGTGTGCAGGAAATAATTATGTAGCAAATATGTAGGATTTTGTTTTGTTTTACCTACTGGTGTGATTAATAATTGCTCAGAGTTTTGAAAAAGTAACCGAAATCTGTTCCTATCTGGAGCTGGAATTTTGATAGTCATCTTGCAGTCCATAAAGAAAGAAAAGCAAAGATACTGGTTTATGAAGGTGATAGTATTTTTTTTATTACTATTTTTAATATTTTCCTCTCCTTTTTCTTGCTTTCTAGAGACAGTGGAAGAAACTACGATGCTTTGCTAGCTTGTGTCTTTCACTATATTAGTAATCTTTTTATAATACTGCATTTAAAAAACAATTTTTTTTTCCAACTCCTGTTTCAAAGAAAATTAGTAACTAGTAAGCCCTTTATGAGAGTCTGCTTACCGACTTGCCTGAGATCAGGGTTTGTTTGTTTAAAAGTGAGTTCAAAGTGTTGCTAAAGTGATGCTTTAAAAATTAATTGTGCAGCTTGCTACACCGTATCTCCACTGCTTAGTGGAGATATAAAATCTGATGTCTTATGCTCTAGGGGGTCTTGGAGGTTTTGTGCTTTGACAGAGGCAGATTACTGGAAATATTTAGTAAATAAATAAGATACTCATACTTGCATGTGTATGTTTGCTGGCCTAAGTTTAAGGTAGTGCTTTTTTTTTTTTTCCTGGAGGAGATAGGGAAGTTCAGAAAAGTCAACTCACAGTACACAGGAACTGGAGAGGTTTCCTGCATCAAGCAACATGTACTACTTGGATAATAGTTAATCAGTCATGTCTGTGCAGAGAGATACAAAATTCACCACTTGTCAAGATTGGAAACTTAGGTGGAACTACTAGAGGTCAGATCTACGCAGTGTCCAAAACTTGCGTTATCCCCAGTATCCGCATGCTTTGTTTGTAAAAGTGCTCACATACACTTTAAGCACGTAAATAAATACATAATGTGTGTATATAATGTACAGTTAGAAGAATAATGCAAAAGGCACTCACTTAGCCTTTATCACCATTTCCTCCCGTGACTGTTCCCTGGTATAGGCAAAAGCTTGTCCACTTCACCTGCCATCCACCTTTTTGCCCATCTCCATCCCATTTAAAATCTCTCACTTGGTGTCGAGATGTTATCCCGAGCCTTCACAGGGACCATAACGGTAATTGCTTCCTGTTAGGTTTTTAAATGCAAACGCAAAAGGCCTTGCGTTTGTTTTTTTTACGCACTAGATTTATGCCTGGGAAGATGTTGTAAACCCCTGCAGTGCTATTTCCTTGTCTTCCTCGTACTCCCCCTGCCCTCCCCCTGTGGCCTCCTCATCTTCCTTGGTGCTGCATCCATGAAGGCAGCACACCCTAAAACTAATGCTAGCTTTGTTTCTTTTTGCACCTGCTTATAAAGTAGCCCAGAGGAACGCGTTGCTGTGTTGTAACCCATCTCCCATCCTTCTTTTCTCTGCTAGATCCACACAGGTTTACAACACCAGATAATTTGGCCATGCCAGCCCAGCTGTCTGCCACTGGACGAGAAACTCCTCCCGGAGCTACTCCAAGAGGCGGGATACGTTACTCACATGGTGGGCAAGTGGCATTTAGGGATGTACAGAAAAGAATGCCTTCCAACCCGCAGAGGATTTGATACTTACTTTGGTAATTGTTAGATTTAGTGTGGGCAACAACCGCGGCGTTAAAAATTATGAGAAACTGACCAGTTCTTCTAAGAACAGCAGATTTACTATTAGTGTATATCAACACTTGGGCATGCGTGTTTCCAAAGTATAACTACTTAAAACAAAATAGTGCCTTAAATGCATGCCTAAACCTTACAACTTCTTGAAGAAAATATAATTGTTGAGTGGCTCCAAAGAAAGTATTTCTGTCTTATGATCTGCATTTAATTTGGCTCCATGACAGTTAGAAGATTTAAGGTGTAGTGATTGTTTTGGTTTTGTAGGTGTCTTTAATCTAAGTGTTTTGTGTTAGATTAGACAGTAGACATTGCTTGCTCTGCGAATGATGTTACACTTCGGAAAGCTGATATTTTTAAGAAAGAAGCAGACATCATACCACACTGTGTTCATGCTTTGTGAATAGTGTAGCACTGGTTTTCCAGAGCCTCTGGCAAGGAGGATGGTGTGAGAGCCTCCATAAAACAGTATCCGAAAGGTCTATTGCAGGAACTCACAAGTTATGAAGCCAAATCTTCAGATTAAAAAACATAATGCCAGAATTAGGTTGTCCAAGTGTGACTGTGCTACAAACCAACTTGGAGCTACATATTGTTTATCCTTCCTCTCGCAAAGGCTCGTGTCGACTGGGCTTTTATTAGCTTTGCACAAGTGCCGCAGGTGTTAGGTGAACCAGGCTGCCTGCGATATGTCTCATTCTGCATGGTACTGAATGCAAAGTTGTCCATCACCCCTTGGCTGTTTTCAAGACACTTTAATTAAATGGATGATTTCAAAACAGTTTGTCGTCTTCAAAATAATGTTGCAAGCCGTTGATAGCACTGCTGCCCACTTAAAGAGCGGAGAGAGTAAGATACAGAGAAACTTCCACGTTGCTCTTGTCTAACTTTAGGCACTTAAATGATGAGCCTGACTCTGCTACGTGCCCATTATAGTAGTGATCCAAACTTCAGGTGGGAAGAACTGTTCACTTAGATTGTTTGTACCTTTTGAGTCTTCAGGGAGCTTGGGGCCATGGTTCCACAACTGAATTAAGCTAATATATATGGATTGTAATATAAAGACTCGCTGCTTAAACATACATGCCTCCTCCCATCCCTTTGCAGGTGCTTGGGCTGTTTTTGACAGCATAGATGTAGGTAGGCTGATGCTCCTCAGGATATTTCACCCTGAGTCCGAGTAGGCTCTTAATGCAGGGGCCTTAGTACAGGCTGGCTCTGGGCATGGTCATTGAGTGCCCCACGTGACGTTATTTTTCAGAGAATGTAGCATTTTAATATCCTATAATGTTCATGTAATTTCAGTAGGTGTTAATTGCAATTAAGGGGCATTTGATTCTTTGGCAAACTTGAAGCGGTGTCTCCCCCACTGGGCACTCAAAATGGAAAAATGCAGCTCGCGGCTCTGAGTATGTTGATGTAGGCAGTCTGCCCACAAAATCTCTCCTTATGCCTTGAAACAAAGCCATTTTTTCCTCCTAAAAATGTATTGGAAGTCTGTATTATTTTTAAAACAGAACTTCATTCTTTCTGTACATACTTTTTTGCACAGGTAACTACTTGAAGCTGACGGATAAAAATTCAAGTGAAGTTCCTCTGTTTTGTACTTTTGTCCCTAATTTTAGTTTGGTTTTGCAGAACTTAAGAATACGTTTTTGCAGATTTGTCTTGTTTTTCAGGATATTGGGGTATAAATCTGAAATCTAATTTCCAAAGTAACAATTACTGAGATTCAGAAAATCTCAAAGAGTTTTGTTTCTGGTTAATAAAAAGCGAAAGCATTCAATGCTTGACAAGATAGCCCTTGATAGGAGCAAATCTGTACCTCTAGAATTTTTGCATAGTTTGTTTCTTTTAGGTATCTTTAAATAATAGTGACTTTTTTTCACCAGTTGGTGTCAGCAGTGGATCAGGAGTTGCTTTACAGCTGACATTAAAAGTGCTTCATACTTGGATGTTTTTGAATAAATAAATAAATAAATCCGAACTTTCTGATAGAGAAGTTTTCTGTGAAACTACAAATGTACAAAATCATACCCACTAAAAATCAGAGTAGTACATGGATGGGTCATTGCATTTGCTATCACTGCATTAGTTTAATGCTAGTATATTTGATATCACGTTATGAATATAAAGTCATTGAACTTCTTCCAAAATCTTTTGTGTGTTTCGAAATTACTATTTGCATTAACAATAAAAAGTCCATGAAGTATTAAATGTTGACCTACTTAGACCTGTCAAGGGATGTCACTACAGGTGGTCAAATGTTGGATGAACTCAAAACCACTAAAGTTTTGACATGTATTTTTGACTTGCTTTCTCCCCGATGTATCTCTTTATACGACATTATGTTAGCCAGCTTATTTGACATCTTTTCCTGTTCTAGGCTATCTTCTGGGGAGTGAGGATTATTATTCTCATGACCGTTGCGTCCTCATCAAAGCAAAGAATGTAACACGCTGCGCTCTGGACTTCCGAGATGGAGAAGAAGTTGCAACTGGGTTTAAAAACATGTACTCTACTAATTTATTCACAGAAAGAGCTATCGATCTTATAGCCAATCATAAAACTGAGCAGGTACAGTCAGCAACTGTTTTTGATAACTTTAGCACTAAAGAACGTTTAAAAAAAAGCTAATGAAATTTTAATAGAGAGATCTGCGCTTGAGCTGCAATTCGGGGCTTTTCAGCAGGGCACGTAGAGCTAAATGCGAGAAGTAGCACTGGTAAAACTTGCCTTATCTGCTGTCAGAATCAGCTTTGGCTGCACAGCCCTGGCCTGATACCCTTCTCTGTTTCTTTTTTTAATAGTGTAAGTAACGAATTTATAGAAATGATTTATCATGTAGCTTGCTCTTCTAAAAAGAGAATGGAAAGTTTAATGGGAGAAGTCTCATAGAAAAAACCTGTTAACAACTGTGTTATGAAGATACACCTGATGTTTTTACACAGCTTTGCAACAGTCCTTTGTCAAAGTTTTATTAGTTTATGTTTAGGGATTAGAAGAGAGAAGAGTAGAATAAATCAAAACACAGTCCCTGCAGCTGTTGATGAATGAAGGCTGCTTTTGCTGCAGTAACTTTCGCATTTAGTACTTTCAACTAAAACAAGTATGTTCAACTAATTTCCATTCTATCCCTCCCACCCCAGCCCCTCTTTCTCTACCTCGCTTTTCAGTCTGTCCATGAACCTCTCGAGGTCCCTGACGAATACATGAAACCATATTCCTCCATTAAAGATGTAAAGAGGCGCCATTATGCAGCGATGGTGACTCTTATGGATGAAGCTGTAGGAAATCTTACTGATGCTCTGAAAAGATATGGTCTTTGGGACAACACAGTTCTTGTTTTCTCTACTGGTAAGTTCATTTAAATATCCTTTCAGTAATAACTTTGACACAGTGTCTAAGAAGCTGACTTCAGAGACATCTGGCCCCTCTGTTCTTCCCCCATATATTTTCTAACTACAAAAGAAAGATGAAAGCGAAACAGGACTTTATACCAGAAGCAGTTTCTGTCCTCCCTCTTGCGGCTTTCTGAAGCATGACGAAAACAATTCTGAAGAAGTGTCTGTGCCAATGGGGGATACTCCTATCGGAGTGAAAACGGCATTGTAAAAACCAAGGAGTGCAGTGAAGTTGGAGGCATCTTTCTTGCCCTGTGGTTACCGAGTATCTGTCAGAACTGAATCCTTACTGAGAGCAAATTAATTTGTCCCGAGCCACAGATAGCTGTCTGATCAGTCTGTAAATTGCCACGTGTTGCATGAAGCACGAACGGTCAGACACCAAGCAGTTTGAAGACAAAACTCTTTACTTCCCTTATTTCCATATAACATGTAATTTTTGTCTTGCTTGGAATATTTCACTGGCACCTTACTCCCATGAAGCAAAGATCTGTTAATTAAAAAGCTTAATATGTGATGATATAGTCTAGGCCGCCAAATTACAGGCTGTTTTTGTATGTGCTATGGCACTATCTGGCTTCTAGATTATTAGGATAATGCAAATAATACATTACAAAGCAGTCTCCATTGTTTCTAAATTAGGAATGAAACAGCCTTTTTGACATACAGCTGCTTGGCTGGGTTTCAGGGACATAGTTGTTCTTGTTTGGTTGGGAGTTGGACGTAGCCTTTCAATGTAAGCCTTTCAATGCTTACAGTTGGTCTTTTGCTCAGGCTTTACATTTTAGGGCTGTCAAAATGGCAAATTAATTTTCAATGAACACTTTAAAAAAAATCCAAAACCACCACCAACAAAAAACCCCTCACCAAACTCCCCAAACCCCAAGTTTTTACAAAAGTGCAGTGATGTGTTTGGAGTTTAGCAGCTGCTTCCTGTAGCACTTGGAATCTTGGAATTTCGTTTTGAGTCCAAACCTGTTTGCCTTGTGGTGTTAAATTTGTGTCCAGGTTTCGGCTTTAACAGGATTCGATAACTCTTCTATGCCTGTTTCTGTTTACGATGTTTTCATATTTAGAACTGAAAGTAAGCAAAGCCATATGGAAAATGATACCAATATTTATTCCATATGGAAAAAATCCAGAGCTTGTTGGTGGGGTCCTGGTAGAGTTATTTCAGTAATGTTTGTTCAGTACATTTGTGGAATAAAACTAAAGACATCTGCGTTGGAATTACAGGGTAGGACTGAATTAAAAAGATAAATTTATTTTTTTGTTTATAAAATGTTTTTTTACGAACAGTGACAGTATACCCTGCTTTTAACAGTAGTTATCTTGCAATCAATTACAGGTACATTTCAACAAGAGTCAGTCAGTCAGGAGAATCCAGTGTCTGCCTCATCTAATGGGACTTGTCTTGAGTTAATTGACACGGCCATGAGTGGAATTTAATATGATTGAAATGCAGGGAAATTAGGCCTAGATCAAACAGGTCAGGGGGCAATGATTTGGTTTTTTTTCAGTCTTCTCTCTTCACTTCAAACAACTATTCTTCACAGGCATAAGACATTGCATATATTAAAGATCTAGTTTCCAAAAAAAATAATTGTCAAAAACATTTAAGCATTAAAAAAGGCCAAAAAAGGGGGAAAAAAAGCGTGAAATCCATTCAGCTTTTCTATATTATATTATTTATCACTTTTTTGTATGGTGTGTTTTAAAATTGGCATTAGAAAGTGGTTGAAAAGAAACACGAGAGGGTCTGCAATTGAGCATCTTGTTCAGAGAGTTGTGCTATGTGAGATCTCTCTGCACAGCTTTCAGGTCCTCTGTAAATGGGCGTTTCGGTGTGCACTGGTAGCTATAATATGGGTATATATTTATGGTATGATATTACCTTCAGTTCTTGAGGGCATGCCTGCTCGAGGAAGCTGTGCCCCCTGTCCCGGCCCCAAGTGCTCTCCTGGGACAGCAAGGGAGACACATTCCCTCTCTGATCAGGAATTCTTTCCAAGAAACTTCTTCCCATGTTGTGAGGTTAGGAATCGATTTAAGGATTTAAATGAAAACTGCAAGGGAGAATCTAGGGAAGGATAAAGTGTGTCCATAATTTTAATGAGCAGTACATATGTGTCTCTTCAGCATAGTACTTAAAGATACAGAATCATAAAAGCACTCTGTTTTGTTATAAACCTGTGTGGTTTGATAACTGTAGTGTTGGAAACCTGCAGAGGAAAAAGAAGCGAAGACCGTACTTTATGGCAGATTTTACTAGATTCAATACTATTCCCTGTTTAGTTGCAGCCAAAATTCACACTTGGGTGTTTGCATCTCTCACTGCTTCAAAATTCCCGCCCAAAAAATGATTTACAATTTACAGTAATTTTACATTTGCTATTGTGTGCTATAGCAAGTAGCATCACAGCAAACATACAGTCTTCCGGTTGATTCCTTCACTGTGAAGTGCTGACCCCAAAATTAGAGATCTCTTTTTAGTGAGTGCTCATTGAAATACTCTAGAACATGATATAATCTTTGCTGTCACGGTAGATTTCTTTTTATTAAACTCTTTCGTGTTTCTTCCTATTTGTATATGTTATGGCTCAACCAGGATTGCCTTGAAAACATGCCAGTTGGCAAATGGAAATACTGCACGTTTTAAAAAGGCCTTGTAAAATGTGTAGAAGAGCTCCAGTTCCTCTTTAAAGTGGCCTGATGGAGACGCCGGGCCAAAAATGAAGTAATCTTGTTGTTAGCAA
Organism: Larus michahellis; assembly: GCF_964199755.1. Classification (NCBI taxonomy): domain Eukaryota; kingdom Metazoa; phylum Chordata; class Aves; order Charadriiformes; family Laridae; genus Larus; species Larus michahellis. Next base: position 25,624,177 of record NC_133930.1, read on the forward strand.
AGTCTGACTCCATCAGTATATTGTGTAAATCAACATGTCTGGTGTCTTTTTGAACAGGTACACAAGCTATTTCTACAGGTAAATAAGAAAAAGAAAAAACCGAGCTAGTTCAATGGTATGTGCTGTTATATTTGTGTATCAAGTAGTAGCTTGCAAAGTTTTGACTGGTGTGATACGGAATAAAATTTGCTTTTATGGAGCACCTTTTATACTACAGATACAAGTAAGTCAGCTCTAATGCCATCAGTGGTGAAAATGAAGCCATTGCCTATTCAAGCAAAACATGTAAAAAAGCTGCAGCACTCTCTTGGGTACCCATGGCCTTCGATCCACTTGAAATAAAAAAGAATGCGATGTAGGGTTTATTTTTCTTTTTAGAAAATATAAGAGACTGTAACTACCAACTTCCCTGAAGAGGGCCTTGATTTAAAATAAAGGTCATAAAAAGCATTCAAGTGGTACAAATTTACCTCAGCACTATTAACACTGGCTTAGAGTCCAAATTTTGCCTCAAATATAGACCTATGATTTTAGGTAATAAGTGGGCATTTGCTGAAAATACCATGTGTTTATAGTTTCTGCAACATATTCTAAGTAATTTTGTTGGAAACTTGCCAACATTAGAGCAAAGGAATCCAACCTCTAATTTCAGTTCAGTATTAAAGCTACTATCCTTTGCTTTATTTAACTTTCAGCGTTTTAATATACGAAATAGTATTGGAGCAAAACTCCTTACTGCTCTTTCTTCCAATATGTCTGTTAATTCTTACATGTGGATTAGCACTGTAGTGTCTGGTAGCTGCCGTAAGAGGGCTTTGAACAGTAAAATATGTGGAACTTTTCAAGCCTTGGTTTATGTTGCTAAGAGGAAACTACATAAATCCTTTCCATAATGGAGCATGTGATAGTGATGACTGTTTTCACTCCAAAAGAGGGGCTTTTTATCATTTTAGAATCATAATTAGTAAAGGCACATATTGTTTTGGACATACTGATGTTTATACAGTCTTTCTCTCACTCAGCTAAATTTTTTTTCCCCCAAAATTTCATAGTACCCTAATAAAGAAGTACCCTAATAAAGATTTCTTCTCAGTTTCTCTCACACTCTCTCTCTCTTTTTTTTTTTTTTTTTTTTGTCATTCCAGCCAGCATATTGTGGCTTTTGTCTAATAAAGTGTTGGGATTTTTCTTGCTTATTTCCAGCTGCTACTTCGGTAGAAACCAGGGATCTGACTTTCACTGGCTCCCTAAGGTCAGTTTTTTAACTTCTCCCTGATGTCTTTGTTCTTGAATGAACTCCTGCGCCTTCTCTTTCGTTGGTAATGGGCTTCCCAGAGACTTTTCATTGCAGATTGTCCAAGCTAAGTGAAGGACAGATTGGTTAGAGCAGTTATTCTCTGGATGTGCTGTCAGACGTGCTGATTTTGAAGGTTGTGTTATCAAATTTTTTGTACTTTTTTTTTGGTAAACCTTCTCAATTACAGATCTGAAGGTCTTGTCAGGAGGTTCTGAGAGGTTCGGTGCATTGCCAGTGAGGAAGATGCCGGGGCATCTACTGCCTGAGCATCTGCTGCTTCCTAAGAGGGAATAAGAACGGGTGCCTTAGCTGCAAGCACTTCAATTGAGATAGTTATTTGAGTCCCTATATTCCCAAATACTACTTTGCTATTTCATATTTATTTAAGCTTGTTCTTATACAGGCAAAAGCTGCGGCTGGTCACTGTACTTGCATTGGTCACAGTTGTTGCATGTCAATGATAAATAGTGAAAGGTGCATGTGGTTGGTGTTTTCTACTCCCCTGTTATTCTTGTTTGAGGTTTTTTCCACATTAAAGTATGGGTGGTAAGAATACATTTTTTAGAACAAAAAGAATATTTTCTCTGCCATACGATGCAGGTAGTAGTAATGAGACACCTAGTCTGATTTGTAAGAGTATATTATCAAAGGCAGAAATGTTATCTTGTGATGGAAATTAATTTCAAAATGAAAACTGAGAAGATGTTGATAGTCAATATAGTAATTATTTTTTTCCCCTGTTTTAAAATCCTGTGTCAACCTAAAATGTTTTGTAGGAAATGTTTATTTATCTTCTCTTCCTTCTAGCATTAACCCCTCCCCATCCACCCTGCTTTTTCCGTGGAAAACCTAACACTCCAAACACAAGTTCCTGAACAGAGGGTGACCTTGTGTCAGAGACCCTCGCTTCGTTTTTCCCTTTGTGTTTAAAAATTCCAGCAGAAGTGGAATCCTGAATTTTTCTTCCTGCTTTTAGCAAATGCCAGTGAGTGAAGTGAAGTTCACTTGTAAATGGAACTCAGAAGTGAATTTTGCCCACAGTCGCAAACTGGCTGTTTTTGTGTAAAGCTTTGACTTAAGCCTGCTAATAGTTACCCTAGCAAATTTTTTCTCAGACTGAGATGAATGATGAAAACAACTCATTTTACGTGTTAACAACATTTAATAGTTTCCCATAGCTCTTAAAAGGTTGTCTTAAACTATGATTACTATTAAACTATACTAGCTTGTTCTCCATAATAGTGTTTAAGAAGCCATTATTCTTTGTGTCAGAATCTTCTACCCCCAAATCAGCAGTCAGGTTCAGTGCTCTGTCATTGGGACAAGTCCAGAGTTTTCTCAACTGTGTCTCATTTAACTTGCTTACTGCAGATGTCAGAACAGTTTGTCAGGTTATTCCCATTGTTTTTAGGTTAACCCTCTGTGTTTCTCTAGTGATGGTGAATGCTAGCGTAGACCTGACGCAGCAGAGTCTGTAACAACTGAGACCTGTTTAATTACTGAGACTGCGTACAATCAAAGCAGTCGCCTGAAACTGTCTGCACTAGGATTGCTCCTATCATGAAAGCTGTACTGGGAGTTTAAAAAAAAAAAAAAAGTACTCAATAGGGTGAAAAAGGACATTGTTCACGCAGCTTTTGTAGGGCTAAATTTGTAACTGTTGGAATCTCGTGTACATCAAATGCATTTTTTTTCCATGAGATCAATTTTCCCTTTTTTTTTTTCTTTTTCCACTCTAGAAAAGTCAGGAGAATAAAGAGACAGTTCTGGTGAGTTACAGAAAAACCACAGAGGTTGATTTATCTGAGCACAACTCAGTAAAAGTTGCTCTGTAAATGCTCAGTAAAGTTGCTCAGCAAATGGTGCTCTGGTGGAGGTATTATGTTCCCTTGATGGAAAATAAAAGCCCTATGGGTGTATTTAAAGCGTAACAAAAATTACATTAGCAGAATTTTATAGTAGAAGATGTAGTTTTCTGTTTCTATTGTTCCTCTAATGGAAAGGCTTTCAGTAGTTCTTCCATCACGCACACAAAAAATCTGTATTAAGTGCTGAAAATATAATAATGTGTCAGCACTCTTAAAGACGCTTATTTGAGTGGCTTTTCTGATGCTTATATTGAACCATCAAGGTTACTCTTTCCTCTCAGACTATACAGCATCAGACTGAAGTATACAACAGATGCTTTTTCATCAGCTGATCTTAAACAAATGATTTTGGTTTGTTTCGTTGGAAATATATGTTTCGTGTTAGCCGTCAGAGGGAGCGTGCTTGCATTTCTGTCACACTTGCAGCACCATTGAAAAACACAGCAACAACTGTAATATGCAATATGGGGAAGCAAGGAAGAATTTGAGTTCAAATTAAGGGCAAAGTTATTCTCTAATTCACGCTGTGAGTCTGCTATCCGCAGTGTAGATCTCTGCTGTGTGTTCGGTACTCTTTTTTTTTTTTTTTTTTTTTAATGAAACCTCAATGGGAGTTCCGCACTTGGAACACGTACAGAATAAGCATTATTCATGCTGTGAAGATCAGAGGGGAGAAATTTTCCTCAAATGTGATCCTTTACTGCTATTATCGACAGCGCTCTCTGTTTAACTGTGAGTCACAACCATGAGCTTAAATCACACAAAGGAAGGGCTCTGAAGTCCTGTTCTGTGACCTAGACTTTTAGCAAGAATGCTGGAGGTCAAAAATGAGATGCATTTACAGAGCTGTGCATTGAAGCTGTCTGGTGCTCGCTCGTATTGTGTCTGGCACTAGTGAGTGCTATTTAATTCCCTTTCATATACACGAAATTCACACAGAAAATTAAAAAGGGTTTAAAAAAAAAAAAAGTGCAACAGCTAACTGCCTGCTTGTTTTGTTGATATTGGCAACTGATTGTAGTGTTACGTCCAAACTTCTGTGTATGAGAATTATGCGTATAGACTTATCTCCTGCTTATATCCATCACTTCATTTTTAAATAAGTGCATATTAAGTGGTACGTAGTGGTATCATGACCGCAAACAACTGTGGGGGTTCTGAACTATCGTATCAGCATTGCTTGTAGTTCCCCTTCTTTGCTGTTTATTACTATAAACTATTGACTGCCTCCATAATTTTAATAGTATTTAAAACAAAATCATACAAAGCCCAGTTTTGCATTACAGAAAAGAGATGTCATCTCTTCATGTAAACAAAACTGCTGGGGTTTGGCTTTTCTGTAGCCTCCCCATCAGAAATCGGCAACAGCAAGAAAGGTATAGGGATATGGGGTTTGTCCTGTCTTCTGTCTTTTTTTATTTTTGTTTGAGGTTGTTTGCATGTTGCTCCTTTTATTTATTTTTAGTTGCAAACTTAGAAATCTGCTTTGTAGAAATGTCGTAGGTGGTGTGAGATGCTTCATTGACGTGGTCTGTTTTCAACAATACGGAGACACTAACACTGTTAAATTGGCTTCTAAAACTCTGTAAGTTACACATGAAATAATTTCACAGTTAACTTTTAATATACTTTCCAGTTCTCCTCCAGTTGGATGGACCCTCACACTGACCTCCATATGGTTCTGATTAAGTATAAGAGCATGATTGCTCATAAAGCCCCAGCCCTTCAAAGGAGCACTAGATATATAACGTCACAAACGTTTACAGAATTAAACTGTGGATGAATTGGTTATGCCATCTTATTTCTGCCATCTCTTTCTATACTCTTTACACCCATTATTGTTTAGTTGTTGTGGACTGAAGGAACCTATACGGTCACTAGTATTCAAGGTTGTATGACATTTGATTTTTAAAATGCAGTATTACAATATCAGAGAGAAGAATAAAAAACTCAGTACTGGAAAACAAAGTCAGAGTTACACAAAGGCGAGAAAGAAGCAACATCTTCCAGCATCCAGTTTAGTGGTTCATACTGTTTTAGATCAGTGTGACAAATGTGGTTGAAAATCTGTCCTCAATCTGTTGTCCCTTCTAATTCATCCTCTGTGACGGCAATCGAGCTGCCTGGCTGACAGCGGCACAGTGGTAGGGTCACTTTGGATGCTGCGAGATTCAGGATTAGACGCGTGCTTCTGTTGTTGCTGATTATAACTCATTGTAAAATCTCCTAGTGCAGTAGCACAACAAGAAAAAGGGGGGAAAGACACAAAATTATGCGAGTTTGAGTTCCTTTATAAGCTTTCATCATTCCGAGGTCAGGTGTGCACAGTGGAAATGTATCAGAAATTGGAGAAGAGGGAAAAAATTTGCTCCGTTCATATTTTACTAGGATCCAGCGGGTATAGATTTCTGTCTGTTTACCTGATCTCCCATCTTAGGTATCCAAATGATTAAATGTCTTCCAATTTCTGTGGGAGACTGTCTTCTAATAGAACACCGAAAGTAATTTCAAAAAAGCTTAGTAAAATTTTGAGTAAATAAGCTTACTCTGGTTTTCCTCACAACTCTTCCTTGCATGACATCTAGTATGTGCTGTATGTTGTCCTGTATGTTGTTTTAGACTACCACCAAGAATTTACACATATATGGGCTACTATTAAATTACCAAGTTCTATTACAGGTGCTAAATATTAAGATATAGCCAAATATTTGCCATTTACTGAACAACTAGTTTCTTAACTAATAATAACAAAGGAGATAGCTGCAATGTCTCTTTTGTATATTGCCATCATTCTTTTAGAAACAGAATTTCTTCTACAGCCAACTTTTGAAATTTGAATAGGCAAGAAAAAGAGGAATACAGCTTTTATTATCTCTAGAAATGACTCAGTGGAGTGGATATATACTAAATCTGCCCAAAAGCTTCAATATTTTTTAATATCTGCTATTATGTTTTCTTAGAATAGCTTGATTTTACAGAATCATAGTATGGATTGGGTTGGAAGGGGCCTTTAAAGGTCATCTACTCCAACCTCCCCTGCAATGAGCAGGGACATCTTCAACTAAGATCAGGTTGCTCAGAGCCCCGTCCAACCTGAGCTTGAATGTTTCCAGGGATGGGGCACCTACCACCTCTGTGGGAAACCTGTGCCAGTGTCTCAGCACCTTCATCATAAAAAATTTCTTCCTTGTATCTAGTCTAAATCTACCCTCCTTTACTTTAAAACCATTACCCCTTGTCCTTGTTGCTACAGGCCCCAGTAAAACTTTGTCCCCATCTTTCTTATAAGCCCCCTTTAAGTACTAAAAGGCCACAATAAGATCTCCCTGGAGCCTTCTCTTCTCCAGGCTGAACAACCCCAACTCTCTCAGCCTGCCCTCACAGGAGAGATGCTCCAGCCCCCTGATATCTTTGTGGCCTTCTTCTGGACCCACTCCAGCAGGTCCGTGTCTGTCTTGTACTGGGGACTGCAGAGGTGGATGCAAGACTCCAGGTGGGGCCTCACCAGAGCGGACTAGAGGGGCAGAATCACATCCCTCCACCTGCTGGCCACGCTTCTTTTGATGCAGCCCAGGATACGGTTGGCTTTCCAGGCTGTGAACACGCATTGCTGGATCATGTCCAGTTTTTTCATCCACCAGTACACCCAAGTCTTTCTCAGCAGGGCTGCTCTCAATCCCTTCATCCTCCACATTGATACTGGGGGTTGGCATGATTCAAGTGCAGGACCCTGCACTTGGCCTTGCTGAACTGCATGACATTTACTTGTCGAGCTTGTCCAGGTCCCTCTGGATGGCATTCCATCCCTCAGGTGTGTCAGCTGCACCACTCAGCTTAGTGTCATCTGCAACTTGCTCAGGGTGCAGTCAATACCACTGTCTACATCACTGATGAAGATATTAAACAGCACTGGTCCCAGTACAGACCCCTGAGTGACACCAGTTGTCACTGATCTCCATCTGGACATTGAGCCATTAACCATTACTCTCTGGACATGACCATCCAGCCAATTCATTATACCAAATAGGCCACCTATCAAATGCATATCTCTCCAATTTAGAGAGCAGGGTGTTGTAGGGGGCCATGTCAAAGGCCTCATAGAAGTCCAGATAGACAACATCCATAGATCTTTACTCGTCCACTGATGTAGTCACTCCATCATAGAAGGCTACTAGGTTGGTCAGCAGGACTTGCCTTTGGTGAAGCCATGCTGTCTGCCTCGAATCACCTCCCTGTCCGTCATGTGCCTTAGCATAGCTTCTGGAGGATCTGTTCCATGATCTTCCCAGGCAGAGTGGTGAGGCTGAGAGGTCGGTATTTCCTAAGGTCCTCCTTTCTACCCTTTTTAAAATGGGTGCAATGTTTCCCTTTTTCCAGTCACCGGGAACTTCACCTGACTGCCGTGACTTTTCAAATATCATGGAGAGTGGCTTGACAACTCTATCAGCCAGTTCCCTCAGGACTCTGGGATGCATCTTGTCAGGTCCCATAGATTTCTGTATGTTCAGGTTCCTCAGCTGGTCATGAACCTGATCTTCTCCTACAGTGGGAGAGAGTTTGCTCCCCCAGTCCCTGACTTGTGGTCCATCCACTCGAGAGGTGTGGGGAGAGAGGTTGCCAGTGAAGACACAGGTAAAAAAGTTGTTGGATACATCAGCCCTCTCATCCATTGTTTCCAGTTTGCCAGTCTTACTCATCAGGGAGACATACTTTCTTTGACCTTCTTTTTCTGGTTGACATACCTGTAGAAGCCCTTACTATTCTTTGCATCCCTTGCCAAGTTCAGCTCCTGCTGTGCCTTGGCCTTCCTGACCCCATGCCTACACAACCGCGCAGCATCCCTATCCCTATACTCTTCCCAGGACACCTGTCCCTGCTTCCGGTGCCTGTGCATTTCCTTCTTGCCCTGTAGTTTGACCAGCAGGTCTTGACTCAGACATGCCAGTCTCTTGCCCTCCTCTCCTGATTTCTTACACCTGGGTATTGAGAGCTCTTGTGCTCTATGGAAAGCATCCTTAAAGATGTTTTCTGTTCTGTTCTGCTCTGTTCTGCTCCCTTGTCCCTGAGGGCAGTTTCCCAGGGGGCCGTATTGACTAACTCCTTGAAGAGCTGAATTTTGCTTTCCTAAAATTCAGGGTCCTGACTTTAGTGTTTCGCCCGTCCCGTGTCCCTTAGGACTGCAAACTTCACCAGTGCATTATATTATAGAAGATTATACAAAAACACTGGTGGAAACCCTTAACTTTTTATAATTTCATATTTCAGTATTTCTTTAAATAGTTGTTTAGTAGAACAAATGCAAATAGAATGAAACTTTAAGTTTTATATACATGAATTTTTAGATTTCCTTTGTAACTGATTAATGTTGTTTGGAACAACACAAAACTGTCTCACACAAAGCTTTCATATTTATTTAGAAATATTGCTTCTCCAAGAGACTTACTTTGTCAATCATGGACAGCCCTTGTTTCTATGAATCAATATAGAAACATAGGGAAAATCTGTCATTGATTGACTTTGGAAAGAAATGCGCAATATTGTCTGGTCTGCATTAAGAATTTGGATCTGCAGGTATTGGAAGCTGCAGATACTGTAAGATGGCCTTAGTCAAGTAAGTAGTATCTGAAAGAGATTACTTGAATCCCTGTTGAGATGTTCTGGATCTGTTTTCCTTCTATGATTTTTCATTTTTTTCATACTAATATGTTCATATAAACTATGGTTTGATTAGTACATCTGTTTCATTTATTTATGAATATTCCAGAATTAAAGTATGCTCCAAATAAACATGTGACTGAAGGCTAAACTCTACAGAAGAAGCAGAGGCCTTCCAAATAAAGCTCCGCACAACTGTCCTCTGTATTCTTTTCTCTCTTTCATTTTACATTATTCCATGTTATTCTTATGCATCGAATATAATCTATATTTGTGGAGGATTTCACTATAGCATGTGTTAAAGAAGTAAGATTTCCCCTCTCTGCCTTAATTCATAGGAGAGGAAAACCAGCAGAATTTACATGAGTGTCAGAATATAGATGTGCTGAATGCCAAGGAAGCCATACATTTTACAGATTTTTGAGTTAAAAAAAAAAACAACCCAAAGAAACACTGAAATCCATAAATGCATGTTAGTTACTCCAGATGACAATTAATTTATAGTAAGATACTGCATCGGTTAAAAATTGGTTGACTTTAAAAGTGGAAGGAAAGTTTTGTATTGTAATTTTGTGCTTCTGCCTATAGATTTTACTGATCATCTGCTTCTCTTAAGATTTATATGGCATTTAAGCTTAGATAGGCCTAGTGTTGCCCATCTCCTGTGCATGCAGAAAAAAACCACGGATTTCTTTGATGAAACAGGGCTGGGAACTATAATGGAAGGTTTTAATATTGGAAAAAAAGAATCTGTACAATAGCTAAGACTAGGAGATGGGAAGTGTCCATCTTCAGAGCTACTAAAGTTGAGCAGCGTGAGTTTGGAAGTGTACATTAGTTGTGGATGTTAAGATTTGGCCATGGGTCAGTGTAAATGTCTGATGTGACGCTGGCTTGGAGAATTCTTACTGCAGCATGCATTGCAGGTTTTTTAGCTGTTAGTACTAATGCTGGAACGAATAAGCTGATTTCCCCTCCTTTTGTAAGGATCCATATTTATATTTTTGAATTCCTTACTGATCAGTCTTAATCTTTCCTCTGCTTTCTCTATATGTTCCTACTAATTACTTTTATGCCTTTTGCAAATCTCTGCCTCTCTGGATACCTTCATGTGCCTGCTATGACTGGAGTATCTGTCTCTTAGTATACAGCATCTACCTTTACATTTCTCTTTAAGCAGGAAGAAATACCCCCACTTTTTATCTGAACTTTGAGCACTGCTGCTGTGTGGAATGCTGCCTGTGCCTGCTCTTAGGTTTGACCTCTAATTGCATTTTCTCAAGTTAAAATATAGCCAGAGCTTTGTGTACATTGAAGTGAGCTGACCCTGAATTCTGTATTAAGATTCCAGAGTTGCTTGAACTTGGTTGGGAAGAACCAGAAATCTCCAGCAGTAATTTCACTGGTATTTTAGAGTAAATGGCTTTAACCAACTACATATAAAACCAAATAATGCAGCAACTGGAGTGCGTGTTTTTCGTTATTCTTGTATTATATATGATCTAGATGTTTAGGCTATGCAAAAGATTATTACTGGTCACGGCAGAGAGCTGCATGTATTGGAGCACTGCGCTGCTGCTGATACCTTGCAAGAAGATACTTTATCAAATCAACAATGAAATAGTTAGGGTATGTTGATGTCTGATAATTTAATGACAGTTTTAATAGCGATGTCTCTTTAAGTCTGCTTTCTGTTCGCACTGCAGCATTGGAACACATTTTGCAATCAAATAAGTGTTTCTAACAAGCGGATCTTAAGAATGACATCCTATGCATGCTTTTCTGTTCTGTCAAGTCTTTATGTTTTCAATAGTATCCTTCCATTACTGTTCTCAAAGTTTCTTCCATTACTTTTCTCATGAAAGTTGTACATGGTTGCACTAGTGGCTGCAAAAGATGTGAATTCATATCTGCCTGCTTGAATGTATCACCCACTACACTGCCATCAAGCTGTATTCCCGTGATCTCAGTGGACTGAAAAAGCAAAGCCTTTGTTTAAAACAGTTTAATAATGACATTTTACTGACTGCAAATGGTTCACATTGACTAGGAGATATAAACTGCTGCTGGCCAACAGTTACAGTTCATTAGAGAGTCAAAGGTAGCAGAAAGAATGCAAATGCGAAAAAAAAAAAAACTAAAAGGAAAAATGCATGTGTCAGGAGTAAGAATAGCTGTGTAGACAGTGACGGTGATGAGTGGGACTAAGGTTAGGGGCTTTTTCTGCCCACAGGTGCCTCACGTCACAGGCAATTGCCCCTGAGGTCCCTCAGCTGCATTCAGGGACTTCATGTGGCTTCCTGTGATTCTCTTCAAGTGACCTTGGGTAGCTTGAACATTTTTAGCAGTTACAGTGTTTTCAGTTTATTAATCCAGATAATTTTGATGCAACCCTGTTAAGAGTAAGCACACATGCAATTATACCAGCCCTTTTAGGGACTGTTGACCTCTTGTGTGATCTGAGAGCTTTTAATTAGCTTAACTCTTTAAATTAGTTTAGTCAGAGCCAAAAGAGCACATCTTGCTGCAGCCTGAGGCAAATGTGGAGAGAGGCTTTGGGAAAACATGGACCTGAAGACCTTCACTAATTTAACGGGTCACTTATTCTGTAATCCTGAGAGAGACTTGGAGTTGGATTTTTTAAGAATTAGTGACTCCTTTGCCAAAGTGGGAGTAGGGGGAAGATGAGATTTCTGGACCCACATGTACGGGTCAGGTAGTGGTTAGCCAGGAGGCCAGAAGTCCATATGAGGAAGATAAAACTGCAATTGTGGAGGCTGGGGGAGCTAACCACACAGGATGCCACCATCTCCTCTTGTCTCACCCTTGTTTACAGTGACCCTACCCATTTGACTGAAACAGTACATCTTTACTCATGCAAGTTTGGACTGAGCAGGCTGAGGATGGATTGTGTGAGTGGTTTGGTCGATAATATGAAAGAGATGATAAATTCTGATTGTTGTCACGGATGACAAGCGATAGTGGACAGATGCCTTTTGCAGACACAGGTTGAACCATAAATAACTGAAAGGATTAACTTATTTCTGAAGTATGGGTGTACTGGGAAACACTTGGCCATCCAGGGCTAAAGCTCTGTTTATAGTGAAATTACTGTCTTTTAGCAGAGGAATCTGTCAGTGCATTCTGGATTGTTCTGCTTCTTTCCCAGTGTCAGGGATGGAACAGGAAACCAGTTAACCTGTAAAGGATTGAGTTTCCAGGATAAACTTTCTGAGGAATGATCATTAGGCACAAAAACATCAAAACCAAAATGCCCACCAAGAGCAAAATGTGCAATTTGACTGTTCCTTTGAAGTCTACAGTTGTTTCCGTTGTGCATATGAACAGCTCCCCTTTGAAATCGCTGAGAGTTATATGTGTATTTTTGAGGACTGAATGTGGTCTGCAAAGCTAAATATTTGCCAAGAGGAGAGATTTCACAACTTCAGGATTCAGGAAATATGATCAAAAGTGGCAGAAAGTTCAAGGATGATGATGTTGGAGAAAGGTTGGATCTTGCCAAGAGGAAATTGCTGGTGACCTTACTGAACTACCATGGTGTCTTGCAGGCGTATTGCAGAGGTTCAAACACAGGAGCAATTAGAAGAGGGCATGTTTTGGCATGTAGATGGGAAAAAAATAAATGACAAAGTTGGAATAAAACAATTGTTACTAAATTAAAAGTTTTGAGTTTAAGTGCTCCTTCTGTTCACTCACTTGAACGTAGCATTGATGTGACATAGTTAAGGAGGGGGATAGGAATATTAGGCACACTGTACACACTAGGGTTTTTTCTGCTCATTTGGATAAAATAGGTTCAGTTTTAGGCAGCTTATCATCTTCTTTCTTAGATTCAGCAATGTGTTATTCAGCCATTATTACCTGTCACCCAGCAAAGATGTTAAAGAATAAATAACAAGTAAAAAATTGCTCTGAAGTATTCATTCAGCAAGTATGTTCTCTGCCATTTCCCCATCCTGAAAACATAATCCATTGCTGAAGAACAGATTTATGAGAACTGGTTAAAAATGCTGCTTAGATCATTAAAGGGAAAGAACATTATTTGTGTAAACGTCCATTTCTCTTCATTACCTGTGTTTCTATATCACCATGTTACCTTATCAAATAATCCCTTTCCTCCCCATGTAAGCTTGATTGCATTTAGCAAAAGCTGAGGTCACTTTGGGAGAGTCTTGGACATTGCTGAGTGTACCAGTACAAGATGGGTGCATTCCCCACCTTGTCCATGCGTGCTGAATAAATGTAGGTGTGTCATTTCATTGTCATCCCTAGGAGAATGAAACAGCCTGCAGGAGACAGAATAGTTGCAACCAATCACAAAGTAATTAACCTTCCCCCCTGCTCCCCAGAATTTTTAAGGCTAGTGTTATAAAGAATATTATATTCTTTACCCTTTTATTGATGTATTTGTCGGGTGGAATTTCGGTTTTTGTGGTTTATGTGAGAGTTAGCTTAGGGACAGATACTTCTTATTAAGGTGTGTGCTGCCCTTTTTTCAAATGTCCGGTGTGGTAAGTAATAACTGAAGAGTTTTGTTTCGTTTTTATTTCTTTCTGCCAGCAGACATGTGTTTCTTTCCGCTTGTGAATTGAGCCAATGTATTCTGGGTACAGCTAGGGCCCCAAGTGATTAAAAACTCAAATCACTCCTCTCGAACAAAAGTGATGTGAAAAACAGATGTAAATCTGTCCAATTGCCGGAATCAAGTCATAGTTTGCACTGTGTAAAGCCAATGCATGTGCCTGCACTTAATATTAAGAAGAAGAAAAAAACCCACATCTGGCTCATAGCAAATGAAATATAAAAGTCGTAGACAGGCAAGAGGAGCTGGGCTACTGCTGGGTGAGCAAGCATCAGCTGAAATGCTCCTGACACTGAGCGGTGGCCCTGCCACTCCTGCTGTTAGAGCAGATTTCTTAATTCCCTGCACTGAGGTTTCTGCTGTTCCTGGGCTGGTTGGAGAGTTTCGATGTGGCGTGGTTTTCCCCGTCTGCAGGCACTGTTGTTGGAAGGTGCCCATCTGCACCCCCTTCCTGTGCGCGGGCTCAGCTGGACCGTGCACAGCCCTCGTCTTCCTCCTCAGCTTTTCTCCCAAAACCTTTCCCAGCTGTATCCTGATGTGCTAAACTGCTTAAATTAGTTCCAGATTGCTCTCTTTATTGTGTGCCAGAGAAGTGACAAAAGGCAATCAGAGCAGTCCCCCCTCAAGTAAACACCAAGGAAGAGGAGGTATGGGATATTAGGATGGAAAATCTCGGTTCTGGGCACAACTGTGAGGCTTTAATGCCTGTATATTAGATCATTTCTCTCTGCTGTTTGCATGCAATTCTACCTTTTGGCAGCTTCATATCCCTGGAAGTGGTTTTTTTGGGGGGGTTGGTTTTTTTTTAAAGAAAGAAAGAAAAAAAAAAAGGTGTTAGGTCAAAGTAGTCATTTTTTCCCTCCTGCTCAAAAGACCAAACTGGAGAAAAGTGAAATAATGATCCCCTAAGGGTGGCAGCCTTCCCTGCAGGCCATGCACACCTTAACGCTTCTGCTGCATCTGAAGTTGGGGTCGTCTTTTCTTGTACACGACTCTGATTGGCAGTAGATGTAAAACTAGCTTTCTGCTGTCTCCTGTCCTCATGTGTTGGAATTGGATCCTCTTTTTTTTTACCTTACAGCTGCAGCCTAAAATACAAAACTGGCAGGCCTGAGGTCAGGTATTTTCCATACATCTGGGAGTATGGATGCATTAGTTTTGGCTGATCGCTGCTTATACAGGGTGTCCGTAAGCACAGTAACAGTGGCCTGACTTCCTGCTTTTTTTCCTCCAAAAGCTGCTATAAATATGCCTCCTAATTAGATCCATAACGTTGTAGGGATAACAGCACTAGGTTTGTTCTAAGAGTCACGCTGCTTCCAGAAGCAGAGGAAGAAACCCGAATGTATTCAAAATAAACTTCCGAATGCTTTTACCGAATGAAAACACCTAGACGTTGCCAGCTATTGGACAGTCTCTGCACTTAGAAAATTTAATGCTGGAATTTGAGTGCTTCCCAGCATACTTGCGGTCATTTGTCAGTCATACCCAGTCCTCCTTTCATTGAGTGTCTGTCTACCATATGGACGTATCTCTTCTGTTTGGTAGGGAGAGGGGGGATGCACTTGGAAACTAAACATTCTTCCGAGTTACATTTACAACACTTATTTGTTTTAAATGGAAAGAGGGAGCATATAGGAGGGACTCTGTTCTTCCTTTTAGCAAAGAGAAACTACCTTCCACTCTCGTCTTCGCAAGGCAATTAATCTGTTAATCAGAAGCAAGAAACTGGAACAAGACCAGGAATTATTATTGACCGTATTTCCCCTTCAAACATTTTTTTGCACATATTTCATGCTAGGTTGCGTGCAGTTGATGGCTTTAGTATGCCGGCAGCTTTTAGTTTCAGGAGTAGCAGGAGCCTAAAAGGTTACTTTTTCTCATTATTTGAAGCTGCTTTAATTTGATAAAGTATTGAAATGCCCAAATCTGCATTACAAAATAAAACAGAGTTGGTGGTTTTTTTCTGGTCTGTGCTCACTTTAAAAATACTGTGTGGCTTTAGACAAGCCTTTCAAACAGAGCTTGGCATGGTTTATGTATCGGACAGATGTGTGCTAGATCAGCTTACTACAGGGGCCCATGAGGAGAAATTACAGGGTGGGGGAGTTTTCTCTTGCAGCTTCAGAAAAATTCATCTATTCAAAAAAGCAGGAGCTTAAGCACAGGTGGAAAACAGAAAAAAAAAAAAGCTGGGGCATGCCAATGGTGTATTTGAAAAGTACTGTAGATACAGTAAGAATATTTGGCAAGTATTTTGTAACTGTTTTCAGGAAAAAAGGAGACCTAGGTGTTTGTAGCCAGGAGCCAGAAATTTTAGGTTATATCTTTACAGACACTAATGGCTGGTTAAAGTTGTTAAGCACCAGTACATGGTAAATGATTAGTGAATTTAGTCGTGATATCTAATTGTATTTATATGATCTAGATGCTTAAAGTAAAGCTTTCTTCTTACTTTGCCCTTGCAAATGTTTTACTTCAAATGCTTTCCTTGTGCTCTGTTCTAAATAGGATAAAAAAGTGGTTGCATAGTCAAAGACTTTGTTGGCACACAGCACTTGATTTTTCTCTCTTTTTTTTTTTTTTTTTACTGATTCCTAATTGAATACTTCCTTTAAATGTTGGTTGGTCTTTTCTTGCTCTGTGTATGTATGAGTTACATGCATACAGATCTGCTAAACTTTTAGATGGCTATTTTTAAAAATGAACCTAGGCATCCAGGAGAAGTTATGTATTTAAATTTATTAACTTCTTTATCATAAAGTATTTTGCATGTTGATTTGTTTTTAGTGGTGTCAAGCAGTTTTGGTCTTTTTTAACTCATCGCTAATGTTCATTTATGCAGAGTTTCTTGTGCTGTGAGATGTACAAGGCAGAACAGTCCAGAAATACTTACCCTATTAGATTGTTGTGCTGAAAGAGTTTTGTTTGGTTGTTTTTTTTTTTTAATTTTCTGTTAAGACTGTTATTTTTCTTATAGGAAATAATTAATTACTGATGTATTTTCCAGAGTTATTGTTGTAAATATTTTCCATATTCTTGGATCACTCTTTGTTCTACAAATTCCAAAAACAATTGTTAAAACTTTTCATGATAATTAGGATTACTATGACACATAGTTAGGATAACAGTTCTGCCATTGTAACCAAGGTTGTATAATATGTATCACAAACTTAAACACTCTGAGTTTATCATCTTAGGGGAATGGAAGGTTTAGAATAAATAGAAGTTAAGGACAGTTTATGTAAACCCTGCATATTTTTATGAGGTATTCTCACTGTCTAAAACAATTTGCACACTAAATGTAGTCAGCAAGGGTGATTTTTAATATTTTTTTTAATAAGGAGACTTGTGAGTAGCTCCTTATTTGAACTAAGAAAATACAAAGACTGAAAAGAACTACCGGAGTTAAAACTGCTTAGAAACAGCACCAAATACAGTCTTGGATGAATCCGTGGGGAAATTAAAGGAAGCCCTCTCCCAGGAACTTGTCTAGAACAATTTGCTAGGCCCGTCAACAGGATCACGGCGTGTAGCTCACTTGTGGTCCTAAGAAGAATACAGCAACCTGAGTGGTCACAAGGGAGACAAAAAAAGGATGCTCTGTTTAAAAAAAAAAAAGTTACTTTGCTATAGTGTAATTGAAACAAGATCTAGTGTGTCAGAAGAAAATACGTAGCTATTCCACAAGGCAGTCTGTTGCTTTTGAATAATACACTGAAAAAAAGCAAAATTATTTTCTGTATTATTTACTATTTTTAATTTACCCACTTAAATCCTACATAAGAGCTGGAGAAAAGGCAGTGAGGGAAATCTTTAAAGTGAAGACCGGTTTCTGGCCTATTTGCAGAGAAAATATTACCTCTATTCTAGAGCATGCATGTGAGGCAACATCAAGAGCAGAAGCTGGTAAGATCGTGTGTGCAGGCAGTAGAAGTCACAGAAAGGAACTTGCTTGGGCCATTTGTCCACCTGGTGAAGAAAGTTAGCGTGTTGGTCATAGCGTACTTAGGTGTTCTTTGGAAACTCTTCTTACAGTGTTTTTCCCACCATCCAAAAAATAAAACACAAAGGTCTCTTTATAGCTTTTAAAATAAGATTTTCATTCCACTACGTACGCAATAATGATGTTTGTGTGTACAAATGGGGGAGATTAACCTTACTTCCTTAGAAAACTGGCCTTATACAGTATTACAGGACTTGTTTCCATTTAGTGTCTTCTCCCAACAATGACTTCTGAGCCTCTTGATCAATTTAAACAGAATTTGTCAGGGGCGTGAGCTCTGACGCATGAAGTTCTGACAGATCTATTAATGATACTAATATTGTCCCTGAGTTCTGTAACCACTGTGGACTTGTCTTAGCAAGGAATGCACATGGCCAAGAGGTATTTATGATCCCGGGAAGGACACTTGTCAGGGTTTATACTTAAGTTAACGCTTTTGCCTTTTTTGGTTTTCTGTTATCTAATGAGCTATAATTCCCAAATGAAGCTTTTCCCATAGTTGCGAGTATCTATTGCTGATGTGGGTTATCTTCGTCGTATGAAGCAGCCTGTTGCTTCAGTTCCAGCGTAGTTCAATAAAAAAGTGAGTCCATCTGAAGACTTGAATCCATACATGCTTCATTAGTTATTGCTCTCAGAATTGGTTTATTGCTGGTTTTTATTGTCCAGCTGCTCTTCAAAGAAGTTTTAGTCGTTAAACTATTTACTGGTTACATACATCCCACATCACTGCATATATATACGGCCCTAGTCAAAATGTTTGGCAGCTGGCAACTCTTCAGAGAAGTGTTTGGGAGAAACAGAAGGGCCCCTCTGTTTACTTTTGTTTATTGATTCCTTTAAGAACTCCTGCAAAACATCTTTGACAGTTTACAAATTACAGATTTAACAAATTAAACTCTTTCTCATGTATATGACAATGAATATTAATTACAAGAGCAGATGTTTGTGAGAAGAAAACATTGGCCTTCATTTTTAAAGGTATATTCAAGATGCACAAGCTTTACTTTGCTTTTATTTTACTTACGTTGAAAGATTTTTATTAAATTAAATAAACTTTTTAAAAGTGCCCTTTCTTTTCATTACTTTTAACAAAAATCCCACAATAGTTTGAAAGACAGTCACCGTCTGTTGTACAAATTTTCTTTGAAAATGGATTATATTCTCCAATTTTTTGCATGGGAAATGTGTCCTATTTTAATCCAAAATCATCTGGAAGGGAGGTACTACAGATTTTTATTGTTTCAACTCACTCCCTTAAAGTATCTTAATGTGGACAGTATGTATGTACTTTAAGATGGGTGAGAAAGTGACTAGATGTTAATAGGTGTACGAGAGTGAAAGAATGCAGGAATTGCCCTAGAAGAACTGATTTTTTTCTTGAAGGCATATTTGGGTAGTTGCTAGAGTTGTTAGAAAAATATTTAATTTTTTTTTAAGATATTTTAATCAAAACAGAAGATAGAAGTTCTCACTTCAAAAATTTATTTTTGCTATAGTAATGCATGATATTTTCTGAGGATCAACTTTGCCAGTACTTTGAAAATTATTCAAGGGGTTAGGGTACTGTGCATGACTATTTTGAAGACAAAAGTTATTTCATCTGGAGAGCTTTATATCAATCTGTTTTACCAGGATGCAGGTCCCACAAATACGTTCGTATAGAGAGACTAACATAAAATGTGGTGGTGTTTTGGGTTTGGAAGCACTGCATTGGTTTTCAGAGGGGTTTAGACCTACCAATTTTGTTAGCGTCAGTTCCAATGAAGTTATTTAGTGTGGCAGTTTCTTTGTTTGAAGATACGTTCAGATCCTGTCAGATTCCTACTCTGTGGATACTGAAGGACAACACAAAATTAAAAGAGAATTATGCTACTCTCAAGAGTCATGTAAATTGGCAGAGAATAATGATAATGTTAGAGATGAGCCTGACTTTTGTTCCGAGGGACTCTTTTGACCAATTCCTGACCCTCAGAAATATTTCTTGCCCTTAAGAAACTGTTCTGTCCGTGACCACGTGGTTCCCTCAGATCTGACTGTTGCAGGCTCCCTCCCCAATGCTTGCAACTGCCAGTGTGCTTCGTTTTCTCTTGAGGATTTTTGGTTTCTCTTCCATAGCAGGAATGACGACTCTTCCTAAATCAGTGCAGCATATCACTGGTGTTTATGATGCAATTACTACATTATACAGATTTCTCCATAGTCAACAAGGTGGTTGTTAATTCAAGGGTGCACAACTTTGATCAAAACTACATTTTAAAATAGTCAGGATGCTTCTGTTTCTCTATTCTGTCGTTTTGCCATTTACCCTGCATATGTCTTCTGTTCATTTTTTCATTGATGGTGGTAGTGCCTGCTACGAACTCTGTTTTAACCCATTCTTACATCAGCAAGAACATCTCTCCCCAATGTTCTCTTTCGTTGTCACAAATTTCAACTTGTAGAAGAAAATTCCATCAGAATGGAAAAAAAGCACTTCCCCTCCTTAAAATAACACAGAATGATGGGAGTGATAAATAAAAGCAAAGGTAGCTGAACACCTATCAAAGCAAGCCAAACCAAGCAAACAACAAAGCTCTTTAAAAGTGTGCAATGCTTCCATTTAAGAAAACAAACAACACTGAATAAATTAGCTAGGTAACGGTTATGCCAAATACCATAATTTCTAACTATAGCCTTATTCTCTCCTCTTTTATCCTTTCTTTAGGGACAAAAGCTGGTTTGTTTTATGATTTTTCTAATGCACATAATATGTTGTGGGTACTACCGAAGTCTAAATTATAGAGATGTAATTACAAAAATGATTCTTACAGATAGGAAAAATATGCTCACTACATTTTCCAGACTATTTCACTATTATTTTTAATGGAAATCATATTTGATGTTTGTCTCCAGGAAAGAGATAATTGAAGTATCATGCTTGGGGGAGGCTTGTGTTTTCAGCTGAAGTAACAAGGCTGAAGATTTAATAATAAGAAATGTTATAAATCAGGGCCTCTAGTTGCAGGTACCTTGATTCCAAAAGCTTTGCTCTGGAGACTGTCTGCTGAGATTAGGCTATTAGGATGAGTCATGGAGAAAAACAGTTGCAAAAATGGATGATAAATCATTCAGGAAATATTGTTTTGAAGTAGATTTAGAATTGGATATGAAGCCAGTGTAGAACATGAAGCAACAACAATCCTATTTGTCTCTTACCTAAGTGGATATTAAATGTGTGTTTTAAACTACCAGGAGTTTCCATATGGACTTGTGTGTTTTTCAAGATACTTTGCTAAAATAGCATGAGGATTTAGTAAGAAATAGCTTATTTGGGAAAACATGAGAATGCCCGTACTTCCACAGACAAACGGTCCTTCTAGCAGGTATTCCATCTGTAGCCAGTCCATCACTACAGCAATGTAGTAGCACGTGTCTGGAAAGAGTATTGGGACTCATTGTTGGTGCGTTTCAGCAAATGTTTTGTGAAAACTTTTAAATCTCTAGCAGTTTGTGGCCGAAGAAATTCCTGAGACAGAGGTGATGTCTTTTCATGTAGGAACTATCAACTGTTTTTTTATCTTTAACTTCTCCAGTGGCTTTCTGAACCCATGCAAGCTTTTAGCACCAATTGTATACATCCACAGCTGTATCTTAGGGGAAAAGTATCTGAACATACACGCAGCAGGTACTCGTTTTGTCCCCTGCTGTCTAGACATACCCTCATTGGTAAGACTGACTAGAACTCCAGTTACAGTCCTGTTGTGGTTGTTCATGCCTTTTATCTGCCACTTCTATACCCCATGCCCCCCAAAAGTAATCATGGTTAGGCTGACCATGATGGATCAGCTCTGTTCTACATGCCTAGAAAGAAACAAACTTCAGTAATCAACCCAGAAACCATCCCTTTCCCTCCTTCAACACTTCCTTGATAACTTAGTCAAGAAATGAAGCAGAAGGGGTCTCTTGAACATGAATTCCTGAGGGAGAAGGAAACAGTAATGTTCTAGCAATGTGAAAATGAGAAGTCAAAATGAGTGGGATGAAGCTTGTTTCTCATGTCAGGTTTTTTCATTTATGTATCAGATAATCTATCAAAACAAGAACAAATTTTTTCCCTTTTTTAACTTAGTGTGCTATTTCTGAATGCTGATACCACACACAAGTTTTTACAGGATACATGTTAGATAGAATCCTTGTCTCAGGGAATTTACTGTATAACGAAACTGTCTCAATGTGAATGTCTTCAACTCAACCTCAGAAAGTAAAGAAAAAATAAGTCTACTTATTGATAATAATATTAATTTTATTAATAATGACAAATAGTCTACTTCTGTAATTTTCCGTGCTACTTCATTGCTGATATTCAGGACTACAATAAGATCTCATGTGCTAGTATTAAACTGATATGGACAGCAAGTAGCTTGTGAGACAAAGATGCTGCTTAACATACTTAAGATTTGATACCACTTTATGTCTGAACTGTGTTCTAATACAGTGTAGATAAGACAGCTTTTATTCTAAGGCCACCAAAGGTTAAAAGCTACTGAAAGCTCTGTCCCATGAGTATCCCTGACAGGAATTCCTGTTTACAGTAAAAGCAGAAAGAATTGTTGGAAGTTTTTTTTTCTTTTTTTTTTTTTTTTTTTTGGTAACCAGCAACTACTTAAATTCTCAGATCTCATTGCTCAACATTGTTGTGTGAGAAATGTTGGTAGATAATATTTAGTTGCCTGCATTTCATATTGAAGACAATGAAGCTCTTTATTTATTTATTTTTAACCCAAGAGTGCTGGACACACAAGCAGCCCTACTGGAAGCTAGTTGGGCCACAAAACACGTTACACTTTTCAAATCATGCCATTTTTTCCAAGTGCTTCATTTAGCTTAGGCTTTCACCTTTTAAAGTCTTTCCAGAGACATGCACTAGTTTAGTTTATTCTGTAGCAGAACAAAAAGTGGTTTCTGTGTGCAGTAGAAGGGTGTTCACATTGGGGGTTTACATTGATCCCTAATTAATGAAACAGAAGGGAGATCATTTTATAGTGTTGTGGTTACAGAACAGTTCTTCTGTAAGGTGTTGGGCACGTACTTCTTGTTTCTTCCCTCAAATTCCTGTTTTTTAATCAGGAAATACAGCATAAACATGTAAATTACACTGACTGTCAGTTCAACAACTACTATTTGAAATAATTTTAACCTTATTAAAATACATAAAAATTATTCTTTAAAGAATTGCCATCAACGACTCTTCTGAGATCATTACAATAGGTTACATGTCATTACATTACAACTATACAGCAGTACTAAAGTAACTTCAAAGAATCATTAATTCTGCTAACTTCAGGAATATGGATTTTATTTTAAGTGTGAAAGCTTCATCAGAGAGCGTTAAAAAAGAGTTACATGAGTTATCTCTAATTCATGTAGATATTTCTTAGTTATTGTAGTCACAGTTCAACTTCTTCTGTAACCATCTTATATGTTGTTCTCACCAAACACAATAAATTCAGTTTATTTCTGAATTGCTTCAACTATTTTAACTAGTTTCAACTCATTTTGTTAGGGCCTTCTTTTTCTCCCTGAGAAACTGTTTTGTGTGACTTTACAAATCAAGGTGGCTGCCTAAAAATCTGGGAAACAAACAGTTCTAAACTAGAAGTACAGGTATTGCCTTGACACTGGAATAACAATTTTCCAATTTAAGTATAACTTACTGCTTTTTAGAACAGCGTATTCTGAGTACTAATGATGGCATTGATAGCAGTTTTTCTTGTGGTCTGTAAAGTAGTTGGAACTAATTTTTTAAGTCTTTGATTCTGGAAGTTTCGGATGTCTAATGATATTTAGAATCAATGTCAGAGCTTGCTCTTAAAGTCCTTCTAAATCATTGGCTTGTAGTATGGAATCATTTCTGCCTAGCAACAACTTTTCATTGTAGTAATTTGTAAGACTCTGGTGAGAATTAACTCACGTTTGTAACATGCTCTGAACACGTGATGTATTGTATGAACACTTAACAACACTACGCAAATACTGGCATGACATGCCTGTATTGTGAAAATATTTTTTCAAATGGATGAATACATGTTGTGTGAAGGATTGTGCTGTTTCTTTCTTACCAATAATTCCTTTTAATTACTTGTTTTCCAGATAATGGAGGACAGACTTTGGCAGGTGGGAATAACTGGCCGCTGCGAGGAAGAAAGTGGACCCTCTGGGAAGGAGGAGTGAGAGGAGTAGGCTTTGTTGCAAGTCCTTTACTGAAACAAAAAGGTGTAGAAAGTCATGAACTCATCCATATCTCTGACTGGCTGCCAACGCTGGTGCACCTTGCTGGAGGACACACCAATGGCACTAAGCCTTTGGATGGCTTTGATGTTTGGGAAGCTATCAGGTAACTTGCATGTCAAATCACTGAGTCGGCATTCTGGTATGAGAAGAATTTACTCAGCCCAGAGAACAGAGCTGGAACTGGGGGCAGGGGGAGGTGATGGGGGTGGAATATATTTCGTGTTCCTTTCCGTAAATAAAGAGAAGGTGTAAGTGCAGTTAACTTTGCTATCCATGAGAGAATTATCCAGGTTGCAAATTGATCCTGGTCACAGATGCAAAACCTCCATTCAGCTTTAACTTGGTATGTTGAATTTATCAGTGTGGACACAGCAATGCACAAACATGGTATACTTTTTCAAGAATGCTGTATGATCCAGAAGTATGTTAAGTGATTTTGCACAGCATGGAGTACAAGGTAGTAAATTTTATGGACCCTGCCCTGCTCGCTACAGAGCCCTGTTGGGTGTCTCTGCAGTACACGTCTGGAATTGAACACATGGGAAATCTGTGCAGACGTTAAACTCACTGAGCATGGATTCCACTTTGATGGTTTGTTAGCCCACTACAGGACCTGTCAGGCTGACTCCCAAGTGTAACCGTTTGAATAGGTCCCTATCCATGCTGTCCAGTGTCTCAGAAAGCCTGCAAGGTTGAGTACAAAGAGTAGTCCTGAGTTGGTTCCTGAGAGGCCGTGATGTTGTGCCTGATTTAAGGAGGCTGGAGCACTCAGGAGCACACTGCAGACATGCTTAGATGGCTGGAAGAAAGAGGCAGCTAAGCTCCCGTTGGGTTGGCTCTGAGACCGAGCTAATGACTTTTACTGGGCTCTCTCTGACTCTGTGCGCCTCTCATGATGTCTGGATTAATTGGGATATCCCAAGCCCCATTAGTTCAGATAATGGAGAGTCTTCTGTGCATTAAAAGAAAAATGAGTTAAATCCCATATATTTTTCCTCTGGAAAAGAATAATTAAAATGGTATCACAAATGCCGGATAGTGGGGACTCTGGGCACACCTGAATATGTTCTTATTACTGCTGTGTTGGGTTCAGCAGAGTAAGTAAAATAGAATGTAAAAGAATAAATGAAAAAGGCATTAACTGGTAAAGGTGATTTTTTTCACTAGAACAAACTATCAAAAGAAACCCTGTGTTGGCCCTTTGCCCTATCTTCAGTCAAGACTTACATTCAGTCAGTCCTTCATCTTTCAAAGCTTTTCTTCTATTCTAACGTAGTTTTGTTCTACTAAAATGGATAACAAAGTCCTTAAAACCTTAGTTTCTGCAGAATTTTAAACTTCTGTGACCAACCTTTTGTTTTGCAAAAATTGCATCGTGACACTGGTTTAAATTCCTTTGTTTCTCCTTCTTCTGTGCTGCACATATTGTATTCATGGATGGGGCTAAATCCTATTGTCTACGTTCTTAGAAGTTGTATTTATTTTAGTTGGTCTTTGAGTATAGTTTTAATTCACGTAAGAATCACTTAGGATGGAAAGTTTAATACTGCTAAAGCAGAATAAAAGGACCAGCCATTCTATTTCCTATATGCCGCTCATGTGAGAATTAGTATTTTGTTTCTTTTCATAGCCTTTGTTATGTTTTTATAGCAGTCAGACAATATTATATTACATGTGTTATAACCTTTTGTCCCCTTCTCAGGTTTCCCAGCTTGCAGGAGAAATGCAGCTGTTTTCTGCAATTTTCTCTGTAGTGCATTACAATAAACACTGATTTTTGTGTGTCTTAGCATCCCAAACAGTGAGTTGCAGGAGTTCGTTCCTAAACAAGCATGAGCAGCAAGTGTTTGGCTTAGGGACTGAGATGAGAAATTGAGAGTTAGAGTGGGCAAGAGTTGAAACCATCTACCTGTCCCTGGTTAGCCCTATATAGATGTTGAAGTTAAAAAAAAACCCAAACCAAACAAAAACCAACCAAACAACCCCCCTCCCCCCCAAAAAAATAAATAAAAAAAAACCACAGAAAAAAACCCTTCTCTTGAATTCAGAATTGGGGTTTTCTATACCTTTAGTAGGATTACCTGTTTTGAAACTGCTTAGCTTGACTCCTTTCTTGGTGCTGCCTGTTTCTGAGGAGCAATGGGGTAGTTTTCTGTACCAGCTGGAGTTTGCAGAGAGCTCATGGCCTTATGCCCAGGTGTACCGTATGGCTCTCTTCCAAGTGGAAGAAGATAAGGATGTGTATAATTGAGGCCAGGGACCATTAACTTCCAGGAAGGAATGGAGACTCCTGTCCAGCCAGAGACAGTAAAATATTTTACATGCCGATGTTACTGTGGGAAAACTTAGCGTCAGCAAGATCCTGGGGTACTCCTAAGCCATAGAATTTTCTTCCAGCTACCAGCCACATTCCTGCCTAATTAGGTTTAGTTTCAACCAGGTATTCTCTGTATTCTCAGATCAGGTTAGTTCAGCAGGAAAGTTGTACGTGAGGAAGAATAGATACAGCTGTGCATCCCCTGCACGCTCCTGGCGCTTGAGTCCTCTCTCTTTGTGGAGGAACTGAATGCAATATTTACTCGCGCTGCTAGGGAATAGGTGACCTCCACTATTTTCAGTAGGGCCAACCAACCAGCCGGCCTGTGTCCAGAGGGGTGAAAAGAGTCAGTTTTTGTGAACTGTTTAGCTGCTCTTGCGCTGACCTGGCAGCCGAAATGTCAAATTTCACATGATTTTTCCATGTAATCAGGAGAAATGAGTGTATTAAATTTCATTATCATAACTCAAAAGGTCACTTGAATATTGGATAGCTAAACAATGAAGGCACAGTGCCCTTTTGGTGACACCTGATGGAAAGTTCAAATATGTTGGTCATAATGAATGAAATTAGATTTTGCTAAGATTCTACCTCATTTGAAAAAAGTAAATTAATAGCCAGTCACTGTGTTACATCTGTATTTTTCTCAGCCCAGTTTAATACAAGTAGTTGCATATGCTTCTTGTGGGTTTAGGGTTTTTTTTGGTGGACTTTAATCCTAAACCTACTGTTTCTTATGTGTGTCATCAGAGGGAAAAAGGTTATAACTTTGGAAGCTTGATTTAGATATTCAAAATAATATATTAGACAATGCAGATACTCTTAGAAGTATAAATACCAATTCTGAAATCGTAGATCAAAATGAACGTTCTGTAATGATTTTAAGATGATTGCTAGTCCAAATTAGGAATTGCGTTAACATGACGCTAATATTAAGTTCTTGTAGTAAATAGAAGTGATTTTCAACTTTTCATTTCATGCCTCCTCTGTTTAATTTTAACTTGAAGAACCAGAAGAAAGTTAATGGCTAGGAGCAAATGGCATGAAAAGATAAAGTTCCGGAGCACATGTTTCTTCTGGACAAAAATAGCTTCTTTTGCATTCTTTTTTAGCTAGCTGTACTTTACGTTTCTTTCATACAATGCATGAAAATGAGGAAATACAATGTTATTGTTCTCACTGTTTGAACTTCTTTTCTTAGGTAAAAATTTGGATGCTCCTTAAAAGTTCTTTGACAGGGAGTTTGAACTCAAGAGCTTGATTGCTCTTTGCAAAATTGATCTGCTGACCTAGCAGCGTAGGAAATAGTGTTGCAGCACTATATCAATGAGAGACCTAATAGAAGAGGAATGTTATGTTATTTAAAATAAAAACTGAAATAAAGCAGGTTTCACTCTCACAGTCTGACACTCTTACTCACCAAAAGATGTGTGTCTAAGGAGTCTGCCCAGCAGCCAGGCACCAGGGCAGGGGTTTTCAAGCCATGCGTCTGACAGCCAGGCACCACAGTGCTTGTGACCAGATGTTAGGCCCAGGATCTGTTGTCATGGTGCAGAGGACCAGAGACACCAGCTATTAAGTCCTTTCTGACATCTGCTGTGTTCTTCTTAGGTTGGTGACCATGCACAGGCTCTGGTTATGCCTTTTTGTACCCTTTTGGCACTGCTTCCCTGTCCTGTCCCACCTCTGTGAGTCGCCAGGTGCCATCACTCTTGTGTTTCCCCATCTCCCTGTCATGTGAAACTGGGTCTTGGGGTCTCGCTGACCTGCTAGTCTGGTGTCGTTAACACGGGGTGGTTATGAGAGATCTTTCCCTGCTGTGTGTTTGTGCTGTTGTCTCCACATGTCATCCACATGTCTTCCACTCTTTCTCTGTCCATACTAACCTTGGCCTTTCTGCTACAGTTTCCGACAGTAAAAGGTAATAGGCCACCAAAAAAACATCTCCATCCAAATATTTGTTGCAGCATATCTTTGCACTGCTAGTTCCTAAACTTAATTTTCCTCCAAATACCTTTGGAATTAGATTTAACTTTCCCTTTAATATCCCCAGCTTCTTTTAAAAAATAACCTAGGATAGTACCAGCCCATTTTTGGATATCCATCAGACCATTCCATTTTCAGCAATAAACCTTCTACATAAATCATAGTAGATTGCACTTTTCTAATACTTTAGGTTACCATGGGTAACACTACAGTATAGCTGGAATCTCTAAAACCATGCATGTACATATTAGAAATTATAACTAAAAGTACAGGATAATATCACTAATATATTTTACAAAAATAGTAATGGAGAATTAATGGAAAACAACACTAAAATGCATGTAGTCAAGGAATCTAAATGATACTGCATGTTTCCAAGCAAGTATCTCAAAATGTACTTGCATTTCTAAGAAACATCTGTTATCCAGATGCTTGCTATTCTGTTGAAATAGAGACACAAGGCAAAATAATTTTACTTATGTAGAAATTTGCCCTGGTTGATGCATTGTTTTGATATATTTTGATTTTCGGTACTGAATCTCTAGTATGCCCATGCTCAGAAAAAAAGATTTTATTTTGCATTAGCAGGAAAATGGAAAACCAAAGGGCAGAGCACATGAAGCAGTATGATAGGCACTGAGAGATTCAGAATAAAATACAGTCAAAATACCAGTATTTCTTCAAAGCTTGTTAGCAAGCATAGGTTTTTCAAGTTTTACTCATACATTTTGAAGGACAAGTTTCAGTTTTATATTTTTGTAATGCTGGAAATACCATAATTGACTAGATGAAGTACATGAAGCAAGATCAACTTGAATTTTTGTGTACCAAATGATTATGTTCATTTTAGGAATTAAATATCTGTTTGAAAAAAAATTTCACTGTTGTGGTATAAATTAATGCTGAAGAAAGAGTAATGTAAAACTGAGAGCGATGTTTATTTCCAGCCTATCTGAAATGTAATTATTTTAGGAAAGCATGTACAGATATGATCCAGAGAAATACAATATATGGCAAGGTTATAAAGGCTCAGATTTTGCTGAGTGACACTAAGGATGTTTTTGTGCAAGATAAACATATTTACCCTGAAAAACCTTGGATTCCTTCCCAAGGACACCTTCTGCCTATTTAACAACAACAACAAAAGTGGAAGAGCACATGTAAATGTTTGTTCATGTTCGCTAAGGAATAATAGATCTTTCTGTATGTTTTCAAAAATTGCGAAGCAGAAGATAGAGCGATGTTCTCAGCATAAATTAACTGATTCTCATACCAACTCTGAAGTTAGTCCTTATGTTGTCATCAAGATGTTCTTACATAGAGGACTTTTTTTGGAAAACAATACCAAACAATACCTCTTAACTGCTTAATTAGTCAGTCAGACATGGTGGAATAATAACCAGACAAAAGTTCCTTATTTTTAGGGACAGGAGCAATATGTTAGAATATTGTACTCTAAAAATAAGTATTCTAAAATTAGAGCATTGTAAGATACGATCACACTGGAAGCTACTAAATACAAAGGCAGGAATCCCTAGAGAATCTTACTGCTTTCTTTTTCTAGCCCTGTTGGATAGACTGTATTTCTGATGCAAAACATCCTTGGCAGAACATCTGCCAAGGTGAATCTGTTGTTGAGGCTGTGTCTTTTAAGGGGTCTGAGGTCAGCATGGAGCTCTCTAAATGGGAAGGAGGACACAGTTTAGGCACAGGGAAAGGCACCTCTGCTACAAGCGTGAATTCTCTACTTCTTGTCCCCAAGACGTCGCTTCCATCGTCCTGGTGTTCTTTTCTGTCAACTAGCCACATTCTTCAACGTACAATGCCATCTTCTTTCCTCTGGCTGTTGTTTTGTGAATAATGAATGCTGGTTATAAACCTCCATTTTGTGCGCAACAGAATTACCCAAATAAAACCCAAACTGAACAAGCAGTTCAGTACCAGTTGATAGTGCTACAGAGCCCAGTACAGTGGTGCTGTAAGCTTCAGGGAGTATATCTCATAATTATATATAAGTCACATTTCCAAGTTACTAATACCAATATTCTATCCCAGAAAAAAATGGATTCAATAAAAATGACAACTACCGCATGAACAATTTAAATGAGTGCAGCCGTAATCTTTATATTTAGTGTTCTACCTGCCATGTTTGTAGCCATGTTTAGGATACAGTATCCACCCTCCAGATTAAAAGCCATAAAGGAAATTACCTTTAATGATATGATAGTAGTACTAGTCTGCTCGAACAGCATGAATATCCTAGGTTCTGACTTTCTACCTAACGTGGTACTTATGAATACTGGATGTATAAACAGGAGAAGCACATAGAAGTAAGTTACTTCTTTCTTCTGTATTTGACCCTGGTGGAAGACACTTAGCATAATTCTGGTGTTTGCTTTCTTTTAAAAGGATACTGAAAAATGTAGACATAGCTCAGAAACTGCAAAATAAGAGTATCTTCCCAAGCAGTTACTGTGGAGTCATTCACATGCTGTAAATTTGCATCGTAGTTTAACTTGTTCTAAGGGGTTCACGTAACCATTGCCTATGAGCAGATGGCAAAAGGCACGCTTAACCACAGCTGTAGATGGAACATCTAGAGACAGTAAGAGTCTATTAAATCTAAGATAAAATTTGGTTAAATAAGGCCAGGCATTCCTTAGTTAAGCGTGTGACTACTATAGAAATCAGGGAGCAGGGCAGGGGGAGAGTTAACCTTTCGTACACATTTTGGGAAAAACATTTCTGTGGCAGTTTTTATATACTGAATTACTAACACTGTAGGTTAATTATTGTACTTCCTCTGTATTAATTCCAAGGATGTGTTATCTGAATACATTTAATCTTTCATCCAATCCTCCTTGTTAGTTTTGTACTTTTTCAAAATGTGTAGCGTCCAGAAATCGTTTTAGAAATGGAATACAACAATATAATTTTAGTTAGTTGTTACTGAAAATTTGAAATTACAGGTAAACATTGTTTAGTTATATATTTTATATATTAAAATAACAGGCATTTTTGAAGTTTCCCCTGTTACATATTATCTGATTTTTTTATTCTTAGTGTCAAGTGGTTTAGGGGTCCTGGTTGAATTTTTGAGTCTAACAATGAATCTCTTTAACAAAAAGAAAACAATTTAAGATACTTGGAAGTTTCTAAAAAGATGTGTTTAGGTTACTGTAAAATAATAAAATATTGTTGTGCCATGATGTACCCAAGGTTCTTTCTAATTATGTCTTCCTACTCCTGTTGCCCTTTCTAAGGAGTAAATTTCTTTTACTCAGTTTTTTAGGATTGGGTTTTACTTAACTCAGAAAATTTATCACTAAATTCGGAGGTTCATTCCGTGCCGTCCCTATGTAGTCAATGTCTAGAAAAAGAGGGTTGATTTTTCTTTGCCCCCCCCAAGAAGTTTCAGAGTGTCTAAATAATCCTTGTGACCTCAATTACAAATCGAAGGTGGTTTTTTTGAGGGGTAGACAATGCCTCTAATGTTTTTTAAGGCACCTAGCCAAAATGCTTTCAGCACACATTCAGGTATGCAGAGAGCATAGCAAGTGCCACGCCAGCTTACACTGCAAAATTTGATTTTTGAAATTGATTGTTGTAAAACCCTCCTTCAGTGGGACCAATTCTGTACTCTGTAAACTTGTGAATAATCCCAGTAAACACCAGTGAAGTCAGGGAAGACTAATTGGGGCAAAAGCTGTTGCTACTAGGCTGGAAAAGAGCATTCAGATTAAAGTTGATAGCAATTAGTCTGTGGTTATGAGCTCATTCTGTATTAGGATGACAAAAAGCCTTAAAATAAAACATGCAGAATCCTAATGAGCTGTAGAAGGAAATTAACATTTCCTTTTGAAATCTCTCCTAGTGAAGGAAGACCTTCCCCCAGAGTGGAACTACTGCATAACATAGACCCCTTGTTTGTGGATGACTTCCCGTGTGAGTATGCTACTGATTGTTCAAGAGTTATTAAACATACAATTTACCTTCTGAACACTCCTTGTTTTCCTTACGTGAAGTATTTCCTGCTAGGTGAAACAAAATAGAGTAGGATGCCTTCTTCTCTTAAGTAAATAGCTTTTAAAATACAGAGACGTCATCCCCCAGGTGCTTTAAGTACTTACTGAATCATGACCAACACACGCTTCCTATTTCGGAGAGCTCTGAAGCACTGCTGAGTAATGAATAAAATACTTCGGGACATGGAAATGTTGAGGAGGAGCCGTGTGCCTGAGGTGCACAGGGAGGCACATTGCCAAAAAACCCTACCAAGCCCTGCCTTCAGTGCTCCAGGTTGGCAGGTAGCTCCCAATGAACTGCTTGTCCTAACACGTCTTGGTACTGCTATATAATATGACCTCGCAAATGGAAAACCTGACTTTGTGGGAAGCTGAGAAGTTCCAAGTGTTGTGATTGCTTTTGTTCCATCATCACATGGGTTGGATCTTTAATGCCATAATCACATGAATTGGAGCTTACGTTTGCCAGTTCTATAGCTCTTTAAGCACTGTCTGGTTTATGATTCAACGTTATTAGTTTGCTAAGGACTACAAACTTTTCAAGCAGTGATTTTTTTTTTTTTTCATGCAGAACATTGGAACAGGCCCTTTCCAGTGTTTTTACAGCATTTCTGTATTTCATTAAATAAAGAAGTAAATCCAGGAAGAGGAAAAGCAGTGCAGCTGGGACAGTGATCTGTTGCCTGCAAGACAGATACACTTTGTGCTGTAGTAACTGTTTGGAAAGGGGTGAGGTGGCCTTCTGCAATGCACATCTGGTTCTGCAGTGCTGTTCTCAGAAGGAGCAACATTGTGCCTATCTAGTGCTGATGGCACTGCCTGCAGATAATTCCTACATACTGATGGAATTAAGGTGTAGCTACTCCAATTTCCCTTCAAAGGAGGCTCAGTGAGTTGTAGCATTCCTGTACGATGTTATGCCCTGATGTGGTATTCTCCCGCATACTTCGGAGACCATCTTTTCCTTGTAGGAACTGCCGTGATTGGGCTCAGCAGAGGTGTTTGAGTAGACAGATTCTGGGTGTAAATCGAAGGGGGATGAGCAGAGGAGGTTTTCAGGAGCCTGTGTTCAGGAAATTCTTCCACAGATTCCTTCCATGATGGCATAGTCAGCTACACATAGTGTGTCCTTACTTTTTGTGTGCATTGCGTGAGATGTGAGCAGGGAGCGGGGCAGCTGGGAAGAAGCTGCAGTAAGTGGAATTTTTATGCTGGATGAGATGTGACCTCTAAGCATCATGAACAGAAGAAGGGGCATACATGCCTGTAAATTTACAATGTTTTTATGTATCTTTCAAAACTGGAGTCATTAAAACCAAAAATGTAACTGTTTGCCCACATGTCCTTATGCGCCATATAGGGTTTCCCTGTCTCTTCTCAGCAAAGGCCTATAACTTTGGCAAGTTACTTTGTGCCGCCTGGTTTAGTTTCTCCCTTAATAGCACTTTTGATCAGGAACAGGTAGAGTTGACCTTCAAATTAGTATACCTTACATTTTCCCTAGTTTTGATTTTATGATACTATTCTTAACGGATTTGAGAGTAAGTAGTTGTATTTCTGATAGTTTTGACAAGATGTAGCACTGTTATACGTGACAAAATATACATTAAGCTGTGCTTTTTCAGATCACTGTTCTTTTAATTAACATACTGTTTCTAATGCAACAGAGCATGTTAATTTATAGACCATTGCTGGGGACAAGAAATCCAGCTTTCTTTGTACTCCATCTATTGTCATAACATGCTCGATTTCTTATAAGTTAGCTGGAAGCTGGAATGGTTTTGTGCTTTGCAGGGTGAGTCATTGTATTATTTATGATTCTGTTTTTGACCCAGCTAGTGAAATTATGCTTAGTCATATAAGGATTAAAATTTCTATTTAGCAATCTTGAGTTATTAGGAGTAACTGTATATATATGTAACTCAGATAATTTCTACTTAGTGTCTGTTTTTCATTTGTGCAAACTGAGTAGTAAGTTTAGAATTAAGATCCAGATAAATTATGTTGGTGTCTCTATTATGGATAGATTAGGGAGACACAAAGCTTGGAATATATAAGTCCTTTCATATTTTCAGCAATCATGGCAGTCTTCGTGGTTTTTTTTAAAAAAGCATCTTAAAATAAACTGCCCATATAATCTTCCTATCACCAAGGTGATAAACTGTGTGTCACTCAGGAGTCCTGCTCTTTCCTTGACTGTTTATCGTTTCCTTGTCCTAACTGTTTTGAGATCAGAGTACTCTTTTGCCTATGGTGCCAAAATAAATGTATGCACGTTTTGCTGGGTTCATTCTCACCTCCTGTGTAGTCTTTGGCATTCTTTATGCCCTTGTCACAATCCACTTAAAAAATCACATCACCTAAATCACCTTGTGTCAGATGAAGTATTCACATTATACTAATACTTTCTTTTTTGTAGAAATTGAATTAGAAAGGAAAATAATTACTGGAAGATACAGATCAGCCAAATCTTTGGAGTTGCAGGGTTCTGTGGAAGAGCAAAGAGGAAATTAAAATCAAAATACGGTTAAACATAACCAAAAAAACTTTCAGGATGTTGTGGATAATCAGGCAAGTTCTGATCATAATATTATTAAGGAAGTCACTGTGCTGTTGTTGTGCACACATAGGGCATTAAGTTGTTGTTGCACTTGCACTCAGTGCAGGTTCAGGGCTCCTGAACACTTGAGTGCTTTGCATGTAATGTATACATTCTTTCATTGTAATATTTTTATTTAATGGATGAATTTATTTTCATCTCTGTCTGAATAAACTGATACTTTATATTTTTAGTAACACGAATGGTGGGATGTCTCATGTAATTCACTGCTTTTTTTTGGCCAAAATAGCTTTGTTCTGTTCAGATTTTTTACACCAAAACAAGCATTCCTTCAGGGAAGAATTTGTGCAAAAGACACTAATTAATTTAGTGTCAACTCAGCTATTACAGAACGTTAAGTTAAAAGATGGGACATGCTGTCTTGATTACAGTGCTAACTACGTCTTTGCTGCTGTGATCTGTTAGAACTGACCTTGACCCGCGTGTGTTTACCCCTCGTGGGGTAACATCATACAACTTTTCAAGTGCTCAGATGGAGCGCTGGTTTCTACGTCTGGGCATCAGCCAGGGTTACTCCAGCAGACCTGATGAATCTACTGAGCAGCATCTACTTACCTTTTTTCAGGAGCTCATGTCCAGCGGTAAATACTATAGCCCTACAGTAGTGTTGTATCAAAGCACTGTACTTCTCTCCTATTGTTAATACTAAACAAGATAAGAGGGAAAACACTATAAACTAGTTTATCTGCAGTTCCATTTTACAAAAAAATGCTGACAGGTCTTATTTCACTCTTTCAAGTAATCATCTTCTCTCTCAAAAGGCAGACTTTCTTCATTCCAGAACAAACCTTTCCAGCAGTCTCAAACATATTGCAGTGT
The DNA here is from genome assembly GCF_964199755.1 of Larus michahellis. NCBI lineage: Eukaryota > Metazoa > Chordata > Aves > Charadriiformes > Laridae > Larus > Larus michahellis. The sequence continues at coordinate 25,659,646 of NC_133930.1, forward strand.
TTTAGACTGTAATTCCTCAGTTGTTGTCTTCAGTGCTAATAAAGGGGTTCCTGGCCCTGACCGCAGACTCTGCCCGCAGGCTGCCTCTGACCTGTGGAGTGGTCAGGGTTAAAAATCTTTTCTGTCACTGAACTGATCTGGTTTGCAATGCAGACCTACAACAATTGTGGTGGTGTAACGGAGAGGCGATGGAGTGAAAAACTAGAGTGGGATCTCCAAAAACTAGGATGAGGAGGAGGGGGAGGTTGCGGTCTTTGTAGCGAAGCCAGTCTGGTGGTGAGCTATTGCCAGAGAGCCAGCCTGTCTTCTCCCTTTCGTCCGTCCTTTCCTTCCCTTGGGTTGGATCTGGAAATCACATGGTGACAAGATGAGTCTTCTGCCAGATCAGCCAGCCTTCAGCCTACTCTGGGTGGCGGAGGGAGAGAGGAGGAGACGTTTCTACCACATCAGCCAGCTGAATCAACTTGCCCTGTAGCTGTATGACTGGGAGCGGGGTAGGGAGAATGTGGTTGGTGGCAGATGGAGGGACAGGCCGCAGGACCCGGCAGCTAAGATCAGCTCAGGCCACCAGGGAACCTCAGCCAGAGGCAGTAGTTTCATGGGGTTTAAGCTAGCGGAGGTTGCTGCTGCTACCAAAGAGGAAATCCTGCCTCCCACAGTGCCTCACCACTGCTCCGCTCTCGTGGGTCACCAAAGCCACTCACAGAGCCAGATCAGGATATTGGTTCAGATTTTAGTAAACCTTTTTATTTTTTTTCTTCGGATGTATGTTGGATATATAGCCAAGTGTTCATTTTGGCACAAAGGATGGGACGAGAAGGAGTTTCAGGGGACGGGTGAGACTGATTCTGTTGGCTCTGAAATTAAACCCTGAGGTTTCCATTTCATAATATGTGATGAAGTGATCCAGCAGGTTTCTGCTGGGGATGTGCTTCACTTCCTCCTCGGCCCATTCCCAGCCGCATGCTCCTGATGCTTCTTTTGCATCCATTCTGGCACTCCATGGACGGATCCAACTTGTTAGTCTGGTTTTCCTCTGTCAGGTAGGTTGAATCTGCTCATCGAAGGGGCTGGTGGATGCCAGGGGCAGCACAAGGCAGAAGGTGAGGAGGGCTGTGCGGTTGGAAGTGGGGACGCAAAGGGAGAGCCAACCCTCCTGGCACTGTCTGGCTGTTCCTGGAGCCACAGCCTCAGGGGGAAGGAGTGGGGAACCACACCTTCTGGGTGGACCTCGCTGGGCTAAACCGGTCTGGTGAGCTCTGCAGATGGAGCTGGACCCCAGCTCCTCAGAGGTGGTTGCTTCTCTCCCTCCTTGCTAAAAGCCATCGCTTTTGTCTGTCTGGTTGTTTCTTCATCACCCTGTCCGTTATTTTAAGAAGTGATGAATATATGTCCCAGTCACTGGGTCTCAGTGTGGGTTTATAGAGAGCGCGCAATTATGTAAAAGCAGGACATTGGTATGAAAGATCTACTGTCTTCCAGGTTTGGGTCTGAAACATTCACATTTTATGTTAGTTTTGAGAGTTTGATAGTAAAAAAGGAAAATTAAGAAAAGAAAGCTAAAATCATTTTGAAACAGAGTATCATTTTCTCTGTAATGTACAGGTTAAGACCATGCAAATAAAAGGCATAAAGTAACTTAAAAGTTGCATAAATCAAGAATCTGATTTACATGTGTCGGAAGGAAAAAAAAAAAACCAAAATCGTTTTGTCCCGTTCTGTGACTTTGCCTTTAAAAAAAAAAAGAAGCCAAGTTGTTGATGGTTTGGCAGCTGTGCAGGTGACGTCAGCTCTTCCATTGTGAAAGATCTGCTTTCTTTTAGACAGCCTTATGGCATTTCATCAAGTTTTGGTGATTCAGCTGAATTAAAAACCAACTGGATTTAAGTCTAAATTCCCCTAACTGCTAAACCAAACATATTTCTGACCACACAGTCATTGCTAGATGCCCTGTCTTGAAGCAATATTGAAACTTTATATCCCACAGAAGGCAATTTTATTTTGAGAACCAGGACTAAATGAGATGGTGAAAGGAAACGTACCCTTTAATTCAGAGTTGTTAAACAGAATCTGTCAGTACACTCTGTATTATTTTTTAATCCGACTTGCTAAATTTATGAATTAATTTAGTGAATTTCACAAAACCTTGCCGACTACATGTGTAGCATCACTTTCTCTTTAAAAAGAATTTGAATGTCTTTAAATTAGAGAGATGTATTCAAAATAAATATGTTGGGTGGGGCTGGTTTAGGCTGAAAAAACTTTTACCTTCATTTAAAATTCCAAACTTAACCATAAACTAAAACTTCAAAGGCATAATAAAATTGTAGGCTACTAATTGTAGTCAATTTATTTTGAAGATATCTATTCACAGAAGCAGACATCCAAGACAGAGAACTTGTAAAAACATTCTGTGATTTTTCTCCAAACTTCTATTTGCCTTAAGCAAAATTAATTAAGCTTCACATTGCTCTCCTTGACATTTGAAAAAAGGCATTGTCTCATATATGCCTCGTATATCTCATATATATGCCTCTCATATATGCGTTATTAATTGCCAAAATAAATGATTGCTTATAAGGGTCTAGATCTGCTATATGCAGAATGAACATATGATGTATTACAATAGAGAAAGCATTTCAGTTGTGGGACTGATGTCTCATTCATGGGCATTAAAATTGCATTATAATGTCTGTAGCATTATATATTACATCCATACATATACCAAAATGATTCATCTTCATTAAGGAATAGTCAGTCTAGGCTCCTTTAGGCCCCATTTATTCACTTTTGCCCAGGTGAAAGATTATTCCCGAGGCTTTGCAGGCCAGAAGTGATTTCTTCCCTAGTTTTATTACTCATGATCTAGCTGCTTTAGAATTATTTAAAAAAAAAAAAAAGTGAAAGAACAATCCCTCGTAATGGAGCTATTCAGCAGCAGCAGAAGACATAGGTATGCGTGGATGAGTGTGCTGCGTGGGCTTCAAATGGGATAAATACACTCCGTGTCTGTTCCAGACTAAGACCCAGAATCCACTCTCAGAGCCAAAAATGTGCAGAAAATCGACCAGTACAGTTAGCTGACTGACTTTACATAGTGACAGCTGGAATGGGAGAATGGTCAAGAATGGGGAAAGAGACAGGTACGTTCTTTGCTTCTCTGAATTTCCATTTCTCTGCAAGATTACACATATGCGTGCTGACCATCTGAACTCTGTCATCTTTTCATTACAAGAAAATCATAAATTGCAATGACCCCCTGTAAGTTTATAAGGCAGGAGTTGCCAATATGCGATCCTGGAGCCGCGTGTGGCCCTCAACCACTTCATGTGGTGCTTTTCATGCTGGTCTGGCAATTTTGGGCAGGTTTTTTTTCTTATTTTTCTATCAAAAGTGAAAGTCGAGCATTTCCTTTTACGGTTTCTCATTTTGTGATACTTATTAATGAAGTAGGCTGTATTAATAAGATTGCTCTTATTTAGAATAGCTTAAATTTTTTCATTCTTTCATTTTATAAGAATGTAATAATCTGGATAAAAGCTTCACCCCGTTGATGTTCAGAGGGATTTTTTTCTGCCATGAGTAATTCTGGGTTTTACTCAATTGTTTGTGGGGTGTGTTTTTTTGTAAAGATATAATCTGTTGTAAAAATCAAGGTGAATATTTTGAAACAAGAACAAGAGTATTTTCATGTGCTTACTGTTGTTGAAATGAAGAAAAGTATGCATTTTGAAAGGTAAGAGGCTGACCATGATATTCTAGTATAAATCTTTGCTTTGGAATCAAACATTACTATGAGAAAACAGACATTAGAAGGGATAATTGTGAATCTGTATGTTCACAGCATTCAACTAAGTGAATTAAGATAGGTGAGCTTTGCTGGGTGAGTTTGTCTACAGCACAGTCCTATGCCTTGTCAACATGACGGTGGAAGGTGTAGTGTCTTAGGGCTTATCTTTTTCTTCAAGATCAGTATTCTATTCATTCTTCCAAGGTTAAGGTCACAGCTATTCCTCAAACGTTTTTATTTTAATAAAGTAACGGAAAGATTCAGAGTTTTGTAGAAAACTCATTATTGCCATAAAGCAGCAAAAGGTCACAAAATGTCTTTCCTCAGTGAAGTAGCAAAAGCCCTTATTTCTTCAGTAATTCATTGTCACAGCATGGGTTGGAAGAGCCCTTGACATTTCCAGAGTTTCTTTGTTGAGGTGAAATAATTGGTCTATACATCACAATTCAAAAAAAGAGAAACCAGTTAAAAGTACATACATGCCTTGTTAGCCCACAGAGACATCCACATTTCCAAGTGGCTGTAGTAAGCTGGTCCTTCCTTCTGGTACGTTTTCGTGGACTCTCATGTTAATTAAAGCATTGGACCTACGAACACATGTGCAACTTCAAAAATGTACCTTATAAGTGAGGATGAGCAAAGACAAAAGTTATATAAATGTAACAGATAGAAGACCCATTGCTTTTGAAGGGCTATTTCTGGCCATTGAGGTATGATTTGGAAACACTGTAGAATATTTTATTTGTTTTATTCATTATAAGCATGAAGGGAAAACTGTTGGCTTTAAAAGACTGAGAAGAAAAGCAAAAATGAATTGACTTTGTCTGTGTGAGGAGGTAAATGTGTAGATGAAGGAAGGTGCATTGCATGGCTTTGAGCCTTTTCAAAAAATATGCAACATTTTCGCTCCAGTGGGTAGAAGAGTTGTCTGTCTTCTATAGTACAGACCGATGGTAACAACAGCGGTCCACAGCACTGCAGTAGGCCTAGAAATAACTATGAAGAACTTGTTCAACTCTCATATTGATGGTGTTTGTTATTGTGAAGAGAGAAAACACTACTTAATTAGACAGTGCTGTTCAAAGCTACCTTATAACTTTTAGCTTTGGTTTTTATGAGATTTTTTGTCTTTGGTCCTTCATAAGAAGGCAAAAATCTTAAGACGCACTAAATAACCTACTGATTGTAGGTTTGGTAATGTACAAGTAGCAGTGTCTATACAAAAGCAGTCTGTTCACAAATAAGACATTTCCTTACAACAGTCTAAATAATCTGCTTGGGCTCAGAGTATTGTTCATCTATTAAAGTCAGAAACTGAAACTTTGATATTTAATTTTTCCCATAGTAGAAGAATATTTTTTTCCTAAATTTCCATGCAGATTTTCTCTCAGAAAGACTACATTTGCAGTGGATGTAAAATCCCTTATCTAATCCTAAATCCACGGTCTAACAGAGCAAGTGCTGATCAAGAGTTTAAAATACATGTATTTCCTGAGACATGCAGTAAGCTCTAAATTTTGGCTTTTTGGTGGATGATGGTCACTATGAGTGTTATGGTAAGTATCCATAGCATTTTCTTCTGCCTATTTCTCCATCTCTTCTCATTTCTCCATTGCTTCCCAAAATTCCAGTCATGGAAGTAGGAGTTAATTCAGAGAAAATGAAATCATATATCCCGAGAAACAGTAGGCTAGACATTTATAACATTATCCATTATAATCAGGAAGCTTTAAAAATTTCCTGTATTTTGTGGGAGATATCACTAATTTCATTTTGACAGTTCATTGACTGAGATTTGCTGACATTCAGTAGTTATCAATGAAGACCTTAAGACAATTTGCAGAGGATCGAACTGGTCCTGGTGAGATCAGCACTTCTAGCCCGAACTGATTATACTGCAGACTGTCTTGCACGCACTGGATCCCAGAGCTGAATCAGTTGCAGGAGGAACATGAGCTGCGTTCATGCCAAGATAAAAATAGGCACTTTGCCAGAGCAATAGGGAGAATTTCTTAAAACTTTTCCTGGAGTTTGCTTTGTCTTGTGCGGTTCCCAATGAAAATGAAGCAGCAGGCTGCTTCACAGATTCAAGTCTAACAAAAGGTAGTTTTTGTCACGAAGTTTCCATTGTATAAAGTGCTAAAAATAAATTTCCAGTACAGCACCGTCTACATAATTTCTAGTGCAGCTATGTGAAACACTGCAAAATTTTCTGTTTATGAGTAAGTGGTAGTTTTTCCTGGGGAATCCTCATCTACTTGTATCTGACAAGTTTTATGCTTCAGTATATATAGGGGAGAAAAATACTCCCTCTTCCCCTCCAATTCCATTTATAAATGTATGGAGAACTACCATGTGTTTCCATACTGTAGACAAACAAGTGTGGCATTTAAAAAGACCTTATGTTTATAAATAGAAGATATATAAGGTCTAAGTGTGTCTCCTAATTGTAAAAATATTAACTATGTCTTTAGTTCTTTTGCTTTTTTATTTCTCAATAAAATTTTTTTAGAAAATGCAGTCTTACTCTTACCCTGCAAGTGAATAGTTGATTCATCTGACTGGTTTAAGATTTTAGGGACTGTATAAATTATATTACTATGTTAGAGACAGTCATGATTTTCAGAGTGTTTGGAAGAGACTTGGTTTAATATTCATCAGTGGAAATGAAAAATGTAGTACTTTTACTGCTCGCAATGCTATAACCTCTATGATCTAGTGTATATATTAAAAGCTTGAACCATGTTCAATATATTATTTCCTGATATTTAGGAGGAAAAAAAATAATCTCGTGCTAAAGTAAAGGATGTTGGTGCTTAATCCAAAAACATAAAGCAAAGAAATTAAAATTGAATGGAAATCCAGTGTCATTTCTGACCCAAGCCATAGATTTGTACTACTTTTATTATGTGTGTAGCTGAACAATGTGAAGAGCACAGCTTTCCAATTGCTAAAATGGCCTTCACTAGAAACGGTGTGTGCTGAAAGGTATTTATATGTTCTTATGTTCCCACATTAAACCTTCCTGCCACCTTCTGTCTGTTCTCCCTCGATCCAGGTACTTCCAAACTGGGAAATACCAAAGGAAATCTGGATGTTTTTTTCACATACCATTCTGGTTTTTATGGTGTAATGTAGAGTCCCTAATTTGGATGTACTTGTAGACTACCTGCAAATCAAACTATGGACCAGACTGCTTGCAAATGAAAACCACCCTGTGCCTACAGAATATTTTGCATGTATGGATGCTAGAAAAACACATGGGTCATTGAACTAAAATTTAGAAGATAGTAGGAAGTTAAGAATCTGTTCCAAATGGTGTATCCACTAAATTTGCTCACTTTGTTAGATAAATTCAAAGTTTTATGTACAAATTTAGTATGAGTGGAAATCAGAATGACCCAAGCCCATCCAGATATCCCATCACCAAGTTAAAGGCTTATTGCCTGTGTTGTCATTCAAAATATTTGTATGTATTATATGATGTGAAATGGAAAATACAGGGAAAACCTGCATCCTAGAGTTTCATACAGTCTGTTGGGGAGATCACGGTTCAAAATCCTTTCTAACAATCAGGGTAACTCAGGCCATGAATTTGGATCCCCAAAGCTCAGAAACCTATCCCCAGTGTTGGGCTAGATTTTTTGGAAGAGGGACAAAAGCTCTCATTTTGTCAGGTACATCCTCATGTGAATTTAACCCTTAGTTTTCAGTTTAATTTTCTTTTTATTAAAAAGATATGGAAGTTAAACATTTAATTGGTCTGAGCCTTTTCTTCATTTCCAATTTACTGAAAATTAAATAGGTTGGCATCAAATTGGCATTTGTTTCTAATTGCTTTAGTGGACGAGCAGTAATTTGTCTAGCCTGCAGTTGCTGGGGCTTTTGGTGTGAACTGAGAACGTCCTCCTTTAGAGAGGAAACTATTGGACAGTTGGAAAAATGCCGTCGGAGGAAAGTTCAGAAGATGTGGTTGTGGGAAGCAGCGCTGACCACAAAGAAAAGTTATAGGGTGGCCTCCTGAGTTTCACTGCAGTGAAGTTATGGTTCATTTCTCAACTTTCTGTTTCCCTTTCCAGCTGCATGGTCCTATAAAGAATCAAGTGTTTGGGTGCCTATTACCTGACGTCTGCCTTTATTCTGCTGTTTCAGTGCTGCTGGGAAGATCAAGCGACATGTTTCAGTAAACAATTTCTAACAATTTCTAGATTTTAACTTCTGAGCTTAGTGGCATGGATGTTGCAGTAGGGAAAATGACTCTGGAATTCTCTTTTCTCTGCTCATCTATAAACCCCAGATGCTGGTAACGTTCATGGGATTGTGTGCTGTTACTACTACTACTAATAATATAAATAATAATAATAATAACAACAATAATAAATAATCATTATTATTATTGTTGTTGTTGTTGTTATTATTATTATTATTTTCTTAAGTTTTTCTTCTGAGGATTGGTAGATCATGTATTGGCACTTTTGATTTCAGAATCACTTTAATTTGGTGATAATTTGGGGTGGTGTGGTGGTGATGGTGTTAAAACTTACGTACTGTAGCCAGAAATTATTGTTGTGAATACAAATGGAGAAGGCTTTCATATAAAGGTTTCATGGAAAACACACTGCGTCTACTGAACTGGATGGATTAAGGGGAATTTGGCTTCATTTGTTTGATAAGAGAAGTTTGTAGGGTGTGAAGTCCTTGTTTGTTACTACTGATGCTTAACCAGTCTGAACCAGAGTCCACTGGAATTAATGGAAAGAATTTCATTAGTTTCAGTGTGGGGTTTTTTCAAGCCCTAACAGACCTCCTGCTGCGCCACAGTTGAGCGTTAGTAAAGGACAGTGAGCCTGCCAATCTTGAAGGTTTTGTGTGTATGTGTGTGATGAGATTTCTAGAAGGCTGAAGACTGTTTTTGTGAGGGCAATTTTTATGTGGAGTTCCATGATATTTACAGAAGTCTGTGATTTTTTACCTACTGCTTCTGCTGTTGTGACACAAAAACAGGCTAAGGAGATTCGAAGGAGTCTGCAGCATCTACTGATAGAAAAGTAATCACCTGTGATCTTTGAACTGCTTGGGTTTTCTCTCTTTTCTATTTAATGGGCATCATGTAAGTAAATGTTTTAAATCCTGATAATAGAGTCAAAATGATTTACATTAGAACAGAATCTGTGATGTGCAAAACCTTTGATTTATTCTAATGGAAGCAGTGGGAGAATGATTCTGTTACCATTTTTCTGACAATATACAGAAGCTGGTGAATATAATAGGGATTTCTTGGATGGTTAAAATAGTATGTTGATTTTAAAGATGATAATGAACATACTAGAAAATACTCTCTTTCTATTTGGGTTTCATATATAAGTGGTTTTTGGTTTGCCAGTCCCAGACTTCTGTCTGGGGATCTCCTCTGTGGTTTTTATAGACTACTAATCAGATCACAAGAGGCAGGGAGGCACATGCATTGCCTTACTATGAAAATAATACCAGTTATTGTTGCTTTTAAGTTCCAGTAGAAGTAGTCTGAGTGTTTTTTTCCCAGTGTTTGGTTCAACTAGTAAGCAGAATTCTAACTCCACAACATACAGAGTTGTTCACTCCTCTCTAATAAAAACATTTTTACAAAGTAAAGAAACTTTCTTGTAATCACTCAAAATGTTTTAGAGTATAATCTCCGCAGAATTAAAAAAAATAAAACAGAACATCTAATTTATCCCCTTGAGACTTGTCATTGCCAGGTGATGCTACCTTTTGAAAGCCTGTCTTCCTGGAGTGACGGTCTTCAGTGATCTGACAGTCTGTATGCACAAGATTGAATTATTTTAAACTCAGTATCTTTTTTCGGACATATGCGTAAGTGCCACTTCATTCCCTAAAGCTGTCTTACTGCAAGCACTAATTTCTGCAGTTCAGTAGGTTCTTGCCTTCTGGCTATGGGATGCAACCTCTTTATGGCTGTGTTCCTTGCTCTGAGGGTGTAACTGTCAGTATCCCATGACGGTGCCTCTCGTCACGCCTATAGCTCTGTATGTGTCTCTTGAGCCTCCATGAGCAGAGGTATGTCTGAAAACATGAGCACTCCCAATGAGCCTCCCAAGAATCTTTGCAAACAAGCAGGACTTTTTTGCAGTGCTGCCTTGGTGACAGTTACGGCTTGTGTGATGCCTACTGACAAAATTGAATGTCTTTTATCACATGGGGGTAAGGACGGCGGGGGACCAGCAGCTCAGAGAGACGTTCTAGCTGTTCTGATAGCAACAAGCAGAGATGCTATTAAAAGGAGATTTTGCAAAGCGATAGAATAACATGGAGTTTTTCCACAAAACATCTTTGGTGATTGAAAAAAAAAGGCACGTAATTGAATTTGAGGATGTAGCCAAGATTATATGTGTTCAGAGAACGTAGTTTAGTCCAGTTGGAACATGACTGTTACTGGCAAAAGCAGACAGCGAATTTCCTGGGTAAAGAATTTATGTCTCATCCAGTGTTTCAGCATGTTTAGCTTTTCTCACTGTGGGTATGTGCTGTGTAGTAGTGCCGTTCTGCATTGTAGATGACGTCTGGTCAGGTCAGATAGAGACTGTAGTTGCACTGAATATACTAACAACTACAAAGATGATGTGGTTTCACTCAAGATATTTCATGAGCTCTGAGTAGTAAGTGCTCAAACTGTGTGTTACATTGATATGTCCCCTGTCAATTAAAACAATAAGGTTTTGATTATTTGATTGCATTTGGCTCAACATTACACAAAATGGGAAGAACCTTCCTTTGGTCATGCAGGGGACGGAAGCAGCCTGGTCCCTGGAGTTCCCTAGAACATTAATTAATTAAGCAGAATGTGCATCTGGCAGAGGATTTTAATTCACAAGGGATTGCACGTGACCCAACTTTGTAACTGGTTTCAGTCGTACTGTATTCTTTTTGAGATCTGAAGACCAGAAGTACAGTTTTCCAGTTGCGTGGAGCTTTTTGCTTTGGTCATTAGTCCTTTTCTAATAATTCCTTGCACTCAGTTTTCTTTTTGACCAGTGCTGACATAATTCTAAAAAAGCAACAGGTCAATCTGTTACAATCCAAGGTTTGACTCTTGGACAATTATGGGTGACACGCAGCATGTGAATTTAGGATTGTTATTTCAAATATGCATCACTGTATCATTGCCTATTTTAATGCCTACTAACCCAGTCTTATAAAGGCCTTCTGTCATTCTTTACAGTCAGCTTTAAATAATTTATTATCATCCACAGACTTTGTAATCTCACTGTTCAGTCCCTTTTCCAGGTCTTTTGGATATTCCAAAACATATTTGAACATATTGTTCAACACCATGGGTCCCAGCCCAAATTCCTTTAGGAGTCCAATGGTGGCCTCTCCAGTGTGAAATCAAAACTTTTCCCCATTTTATCAATAATTTATTCCCCATTAAAAGCATTTTAGATGCTTTTCTATCCACGTGAGGATATTTCTTCTTTCCCATAGTTGCTTAGTTTCTTGGCCTAGATGGACATGTGATATGAGGAACAAACTTTTGTTCTATGTGGGTCCTGTTAAGTATTATTTAAATATTGGAGTGGAGTAACCAAATAAACGATAGGGAGTGTTGCATAGCCAGACAAAATTGATATCAAAATAGAAGTCTTGAGAACTACAGAGATCATTTTTAGTTTCCAAGAGAATACCTAGGGAATCCTTTTGTGCAGTATACATTGTAAAGTGCGAGTTATCAAACTATTTAGATATACAGGTAGTGCAAAAAGGAAAACACACTGGTGTTACAGGAAATGTTGGTGATATTCCTGCTTTGGCTGAAAGCTCTTCAATGTACTTTACACTTGCAAAACAGTAGCACCTCTTTATTATTTTTTTCAGATGTGTTTCTAATTTGCACTGGAAGGAGTGTGAGCCATCTCAGATCTTAATTCACCCTGGGTTTTGTGGCATTTCTTAATGCATGCTTTTCATCTTCTTCATCAAGCAATTGCAATTAAGCTTGGAGCTTTTTCTGATTATATTTTCCCTGTCATACGGCTGAAAGTGCTGCCGAAAGCGCTGTGATATTATAGTATCACAAATAGAAATTTAACTACAGAGAATGGTGATATTTTTCCTTTGGGAAATATACTGCAAGAGGGAGATAACTTCTAACATCCTTGTTTTGCAGATCAAGAAACAAAGGTAGAAGCTTTGTTTGTTCTGCTGTCCATAAAGGGCACTGATTATATGTAGCTGCTTATAAATGGTTTTGTTACTGTGTAGTATATTGGAAAATTGTAGAGGCATAGCCAATATGACACTTACTTAGTTTGTTTAGATTAATTCTTTGGGCAGGTGTCCATCTCCAAAATAAATAATAAATTAACGTTCTTCTGTCTTTCTCCAACATTGCTCTCCAGTGCCCAACGTTGCTTCCCTGCACACTACTATTGTAGACCACAGCGTACAGAAATATAGCATACTTCAAGCAATATTGTTTTGGACCTTTCAAATTTTGTGGTTGGGACCTCGCTAAATGGCATCTTAGAGAGAACTGTGTGCTCTTTGATCTCTTAACAACCAAGAAAACTTCTTCTCAACATGCATCATTTTCATCATCTTAATCATAGACTGAAGGCAGGATATTTTATTTTTAGATGTACTGTCTATTTATATCCCCACATTTTAGGCTTCTACCAATTGCTTGAGTTGGTCTCATTGAAAGAAAGAAGGAGAGCTAGAGGAGTGAGAAGAGCAATTGATCTATACTTACTAGATCTGTGAGAATATCATATATATGTTGATATGTAATATATATTCCCCTATGTATTTTCTTTTTAAATCTCAGCTGAAAATCTGCAGTTTATCTTCTTCCTTCTTATGATTAAAAATCAGATCATGAAGGTAAAATTAATATACTCAAGAAATTTATTGCATTTAATAAAATGTTTCCACAAATTTATCTTTTAGATTGATCTAAAGAACGATCCTTTCTTTAAAAAAAAATAAAGATTCAGGTTGTACATTTTTTTTTTAATCTTGCAAAATTACACAATATGGGTGTTGACTGTCCTTAAATCTTTTTTTACAAATTATGGTTATGTGGTACTTGAAATATTTGCCTTGCAAAGTGGAAAGAAAAAGGTTGAAACAAATCATAGGAAATATTTACAAAGATGCTGACAGATCTGAAATTTCCAGCCTACCTACCAAGTACTGTGTTGCAGTGGCGTTTTGTTGTTGTCTTTGCTGTTGCTTGCATTAGGAAAATGGGTGGGTTTTTCAGTATTTTCTCTTGATTGAATATTAAATATTTCAGAAAGTATCAGTAAAACTTGTCAGGAACATCATAAGACTTAGAAAAATAAACAAGTTGGGTTTATAGGCACCATACAGGAAGAGGAGTAGAGAGCTTCTGATAAGACATCTAAAGCTGTAAAATGTAGTGAAACTGGATCAACCCTTCTTTTTCTTTTTTTATTACCATGTAGCATTGCAGGCATCAAAGGGTCACAAAGTTATTTTGGTGTACAGCAGTAGTAGAGGAATTTAAAAGGTTTTGAGTTACACAGATAATAAATGGGTTTTCAGACATTTTTGTCTTTTTTATTGTGGTCAGATAAATTAGTATTTTTTTATTTTAGATTAGTTTCTGATAGGTAACTAGGATTGTATGAGCCGAGGAGCAGATGATTGATTCTCCAGCATACATTGATCACCAGGGAAGAAATGTGAAGAAATGTTTCTTCCTATTATCCACCCCCAAAAATCATTGCCCAGTTGGATAGTGAACTAATGACTTAAGCAGAAGGCTATTGTAAGTATATACATAGGAAGACAGTTTTTTTCTCTGGAAGAGCTACCCCCCTAACCTAAATGATGTATTAAATCCGGAATACACATGGGATACTGAATGAGGTCAGAAGAGCTTTTTTGGAAGACTAGGAGGGAAAAAACAGTGCTAAGCACATTGCATCATTTTTTTTATAATCTTCCCTATAGTTAGTGAAGTGAAAGAACAGATTGCTGGGCAAAGTAAGCAGTTTGGGTTTATCTTTTCTGTTTTACTTTGAATCATCAGTTATTAATTACTTCTTGGGACACACTGCTGGATTGAATGTACCAAATAATTTCTTCAGTATGGCAAAACCTGTCATCTTGTAACATTTCTGCAAATTGTAGGGGCTTTGTTTAAATTTAAAATTGTATGACTAAAGCAGGAAATAATGTAGGTATCAGATTCTGATCTCAATCACAGTAGTATAAATCTGGTGTGAATCCATCATTTCAATTATTTTACTCTTGATTTACGTTCTGGTATAAGTGAAAAACAAGCCTTCAGCAAATAACTGACTTGTCTGCACTGATACGGACTGATCTGTGCATTGGAAGCCATTGCTAATACAGATTCATATTCTTGTTTCTTTATGCTGTCCCCCCCTTTTAAGAATAGCACTGAAAGTAAACTAGAAATGATTCATGGTGTTCATGTATTTGTAAAACTACAGTTAAATCTGAATCTGAATCATTTATACTTACAGAGGAGGGCGACCAAGATGGTGAAAGCTCTCCAGGGCAAGACTTAGGAGGTGCAGCTGAGGTCGCTTGGGTTACTTAGCTTGGAGAAGGGAAGAAGCTTGGAGAAGGGGTGACCTCATAGCAGCTTACACCTTCCTCAAGGGGGACAGCAGAGGGAGAGGTGCTGATGTCCTCTCGCTGGTGACCAGCGACAGGACACGAGGAGATGGAATGAAGCTGTGTCAGGGGGAGTTCAGATTGGGCATTAGGAAAAGGTTCTTCTTGGAGAGGGTGGTCAGTCACTGTCACAGGTTCCCCAGGGAAGCGGTCACAGCACCAAGCCGGTGAGTTCAAGGAGCATCTGGACGATGCTCAGTCATACAATTTAGTTTTTGGTAGTCCTGCGAGGAGCAGGGAGTTGGACTTGAAGATACTTATGAGACCCTTCCAACCTGAGATATTCTATGATTCTGTGATTCTATACTTGCCTTTTGTGAAAGTTTTGACCCTTTTAGTTCCGTACATACAGAGATTAATATTATAAAAAGGGTTGCCTACATCTCTTTCGACATAGCGCTTTCTTTTGTAAACAAAATATTTAGCTTGTCCTGAACTGAAAGTAATTTGGTAACACGTCTTGTGTATGATGAGGCCAGAAATCTGTCTAGATTGTTACTCTGTTTCCAAGAGCAGGAGTTGTGTAGGAAGGAGAGTATGAGGGCAAGCACATAAATATACTTCTCTTGTGTGTCCCGCACAACCTGCAGCTAATGGAGCCCCTGATCTTTAGGTTGTGATTTTGGATATAAGAATCCTTGATGGATTTTTCTTCCACTTTGTGAACCATTTTTATAACTCAACATGCATAAACTTCTGGCATCCACAGCATCCCATGGAAAGGCATTACACACTGGAGTTGGGCTTGTGATAAGAAAGTATATACTATCATTTATTTTTAATATGCAGCTTCATAATTTATTTGGTGCCCCTATTAGGAAAGACCAGTTCCTTATGCAGCTTGTCATGGCCACACACAATTTGATAGACCTCTGTCCTGTCCCTTGTCCATCTTTGAGGATGAAGAGTACTATTTATTTAGTCTTTCTTCACACAGAAGCCGCTCCATAGATTTAATCTTCCTTGTCACATCTCTTTCTATTTTGTATGGTTTTTCTGTTTTGTAAAATCAGGACCAAAACTGCACAGTATCCAGCGTGAGGCACAATAAGAACCTAGGTGGTGGCATACTGTCCCATTTTTTGCCACTTCTGATGTTGGTTTTTCTTTTCTGCTGCTGGACATTACCTGTTAATTACAACTTCGCCAACTCTTCCCTAAATAGCAATAGCTTGTTCTTTTGTGTATGCAGAGTGAGGACAGGCTTTTTTCCCCCATGTTCATTACAGTCCCTTTTGTTGTACTTACGTTTATGCATTAGCAAGGCTTTTAATGCATTGGAAGATTGTTTACTTTTTAGAAAAGTCCCATGTATCCGTTGCTCATCATTCAGGTTGTTATTTATATACTTACCCAGTAGTAAATTTTTCAGTGTCCTGCCTGAAGAGTATGCTATGGAATACGAAAATTATCAAAATGCCAATTATTTATGCAAGTGCAGCTAGCATTTTTTGACCAATGCTTTCTGAGCATCTTGCATAGATTTTTCAGAGCTGATGACATTGGCCTTCTGAAAAATCAAGTCTCTTGAAGGTACAAATTAGCTATTGAAGGTTATTTAGGTTTTTACATCACAGTTTGGAATATATGTCTGTTTAGAGAAACAATGTATGATGATAGAAAGAAAAGAATTAAGCTGAAGTTTTCATGAGGGGCAGAGGGCCAGGCTTTTAAAGTATTTAGATAATAAACTGCTTTTGTGGATAGTGGGAGTTGGCCACCTCAACGCCTTTTAAAATCTGATCCTGAAGCCTTTTTTCAGGTTGTTAAGACTAAGGATGGTCTTGAAATTTGATATAAACACCAAAGGCATTTACCAAGGGCAACATTTTCTGAAGGACTTGTTTCTTCTATAGAGATATAAAAGCTATTTGAATATTTTTTGGTGACCTACAACTCCAAACAAAACACTAAAGTATTTAGATCAATTTGTTGTAGCATTAAATATTTGAAAATAAATATCTGAATGAAATTTCACTGCTTTCTTAACTAGTAAAAGTTGTATCATTTCCCAAGAGACTACTTAAAAAGAAATATAGCAGCTGGTGAGGCTCTGAAATTATGCTTCAGGAAACAGTGGCTTCTGTTTGAAAATAAGAAAATTCATGGCAAAGGCTGTTGGGATTTTTTTTAAGGTGCAAACAAAGCTTTAGTATTTCATTAGCCACTGATACACTGGTGATCAAACGTCAGAAAAATAAAATGTCTAGCCCCTGCACAAGCAAAAGCATCACAATTTTTATATGTAAGTCCATAAGCAGAGTATGCGGGCATATGAAGGCAGACTTGATTATCCAGATCAAAATAAGGTATCTGTCCTCTGACTGCTGGCTTAGTCCATGGAGTTGTTGTTACTGCCTGGTCAACCATAAGGAAAAAAAAAAAGAAGAAAAAAACCCCCAGCAATCTAGAACAGATACAGAGAAAAACTGCTTAGATGCTATGGGAATGAATGTTTTATCTTGCAAAGGAAACAAAAAGAATGTGACTTCTTTAATCTGCCAAATTGGAAAATGGATCCCTGTAAAATTAGTATGGCAAGGAAAACGACTGCCCAGGTCTGCACGAGCAGAAGTGGAAGAATGAAGACAGAGGTAGAAACTTAACTACTGGGATGAAGAGAAGGAGAAAGTCAGGTAAATACAGGGGAAGGAATATCTGAGCTTAAGGTGGAAGTCGCATGATGAGAAGAAGAGAACTCATATCAAGCAATATTTTTATTTATCTTAGTTCTGTACCTGGTGCTTATATAATGTAATAAACTGGCAGACCTATAAAAATCCCATGTAGAGAGCAATCAAACAAGCATCAGTCTGTTTTCCATGGCTGATATGTCTGGTAGAAGTTGACCTGTACTGCCTAGGAAGCGAGGCACTTGTCTGAATAATAGACAGCACATTTCTTTGGCAGAAGACAAGTGCATGCAATGGGTGAGTTAACATGACTGACAGAGTTCTCTTTATAATAGTTCAAGTTAAGGGAATTTATCTCTTTCTCTTCAAGAAATTTGCTGAAAGATAATATTCCACCAAACAATTTCAACTACAAGCTCTGGTAAAAGTATTTCTTAGGGTAGGATTTTGGTTTTGTTACCTGGACCAAATAAGGAGTTTTAAAAATCGTTTTATCGTCTGGAATCTTATTTTAAGTCTCATGCATGGCATTCTAAGGATGTTTGGCAAAGTATATCTAAAAATACAATCTTTCATACTGTTTATTTGAAGTGTTTTAAATAATTGATCTTGTGTAATATTATGGCGTCACATACTGTAGCTCAGCAATCAGAAGCATATTCTCCACACTAAGCCTTAAAACCAGAAACAGAGACTCACATAATTCTTCCTTTAGACCAAGCCTTAATATTGTAATTTTGAGTCATAACGTTTAAAAACTATGGTTGTGGTTTTTGATCCGCTGAATGTCTTTCACTGTGCTTTTTAAGAAAGTAGATGGCAAAGATGAGTATTCCCAGTAGCAAACAGTATGACAGAATAATACATAACATAATGATGTTGAAAAGTAAGCAATATCAATCTTTAAACTGATTGTATCTGCTATGGACATTACATGGCTGTGTGGGGGTTTATCTTCCAGAAGAGATTCTTCTGGGGGTATTTATGAAGTTTTCCTTGGTTTTATAGGGGTTTGGGTTTTTTTATCATCAGCTTCAGTGCTTCATGATCTAACATGAGCTGAGTCCTCCCCCATCTGTGTATGCATACTCTAAACAAGTAGTCCCCTTTTATAGCCTTATTTATGTGGGGGCATTTACATCCCCTGATGTAAACAGGGAACTTGAGTATGCACAAAAACTGCTTATTAAAGAAAAAATGATTCAAAGTGTGAATCCCAGTAATAAAATAGAAACTTAGCAGGACCTTCATGAAAAATAGAGAAATTGTGTCCTCGCATTTCCTTTCCAAACTCTCTGTTGTTCTCTTCTATCAGATGTATGTTTGCCCCACTGTGATGTACAGAATTTACTCTTTGTAGAAACCTCTAGTTCTGCTTCTAATATTCAATCTCCATGATCATTGTGCATCTCGGGGATTCTTTTTTTCATTTCAGTGGCAAAAATCTGTCAGCTGAGTCCTTCAAATTCCCTAAAGTGATTGAAAGTCATCTCTTGAAAGATGCTAGAAAATCAACATTGGTTTCTCTCCACCTCCTGATATCTTGTTTCTATTCTGATTATAGAGTTGCCTTCTGGTAGTCTTTTGGTAAACAGGTATCAACTGATACAATTAATGTAAAACTCTTAGATTTTCTGTCTTAAACTCCTATCTTGTTTATGAAAGCTAATATGCAAGATGGTTTGGATTCTTCTGGAGTGTCTGTCAGACTCCTTCCTGGTTTCAGTAAAGAACTGGTCTCCTGATCATCCCTGGTGTATGTATGTTAATTTTTTTTCTGAGTTCCTCCTATAAGGAGTTTCAGGTTTCCTTTTGAGAGGGATTCTGCACATAGTTGACACCTGAGAGTCTTCTGCAGTATCTGGATATGGGGCCATGTCATATGCAACTCTACCAAAGACAGCATGAAGACTTGCTTCACGCTGTGTCATGCCATAGAAGTCCCTCGCTGGCCAGATACAGATCTGTGTGAATGTAGGCAGCTCAGTCCAGAGACATATCTCTCTGTGCGTAGATACAAGTCAGGAGCTGGGACTTCGTCCCTGGAGTGATCTAAGAGAATTAACAGTAGTAGCATTGATTCAGGAGATCTTTCAATCCTGTATTCCTAACAGGCAAAAGATATAGGCACTTCTATGAGCAAATCTAGCAATTCATGAGCATTAATGTAGGTATATGAGATGCACATATAATATCTGAATACAAGATGAAGCCAGTTATCCAGACTCAGGTGTGACATTTTCCACTGGTAACTTTTTGGGGTGCAGTTCAAGTTCTGAGTTAAATACATCCAGTGAATCATAGCACAGATCTTTGCACATATATATAACAAATTCTTTATCTAATATATAAAAATAAATGGATAATACTGCTTTGTTTTCCAACAGAATTCTAAAAATTACTTCATGCATATGCAACGTACCTAACTTATTTTACTGTTTCATTAAGGTCTTGGCATTGACAATAGGACATCTTTACCGCAGAGCAAATCTTCTCCATGGGATGATACATTTTTCAATATATCTATGCATGCAGCAATCCGACATGGAAAATGGAAGTTACTAACTGGATATCCAGGTAATGAAGTAACTTATTTTTGTACAGCGTGTCATATATCCCACCCGACCCAAACATATTTGGATTCTGTTTAATATATTTTCATTTATTTTAGTTATTCTGCTGACTTCTCAGGTTTTTGATTACGTGCAAAAATCTAGACAGGGCACTTCTAACATCCAAATAACATATTCTTTCATTTTGCAAATATTTTGTATAAAGTTACTCTCACAGTAGTGGAAAAACTATCGTAGAATCATAGAATAACTCAAGTTGCAAGGGAACCATAAGGACCATCAAATCCAAGAAGAAAGTCCATGAAATTAATTTATATGAAATTAAGTTACATGGAAGTTTGAATCCTGATGGTGCAGCATTTTTGTATAAACAGGACTCCTGTATAGGTAGCCCTGGACTAGAGACGCTCTCGTGCTGGGCTGGAGTTAAGGAATGCAGCAACAGTCACTGGCCAGTGACTTGTTAAGGGACCTAGTGAATTCATCAATTAACCTATAACTCTGTGTTTCCACAGTGCTGCTTCGTATCTGAGAATTAACCCTTGGTCTGTTCCTGTTTCTGCAGGTTGCAGTCATTGGTTCCCTCCACCATCTTTGTTCAATGAGTCAAAGATTCAATCACCTGATCCACCAACAAAGAGACTTTGGCTGTTTGATATTGTTCATGATCCGGAAGAGAAAAATGATGTGTCTGAAAAATATCCTCATGTGGTGGAAAAACTGCTCTCACGGCTTCAGCATTATTATAAACGTTCAGTGCCCGTGTTCTACCCTGATGAGGATCCCCACTGTGATCCAGCAGCAACTGGGGTTTGGGGTCCTTGGGCATAGTGCACAGCACTGCATCCTGCAAAACAATCCTGTAACAGAATCTGATTTATGGACTCAGGGTCCTAGTCACATATTTCTTACCTTGGTTATTAAACTATTGCTAATTGTGAGCTCAGTCCTTGAGTAATTCAGTATTTCTTACTGTTAAAATATGTTGGGAATCTTAATTTCAGTCTTTTCCCACTCTCTCCTTCCCAGTAATTGTATGTGAAATGTTGGTAAAATTCTAAATCTGTTGTTCAAATATTCTTTGTCCAGAATATGGTTTTAATGCAGAAGGTAAAACATTGCCTCCCTCCTTGAAAGAGATTACTTTTCTTAAAAAGTTGCGATGAATCATGGCAGCAGGGACATCCAGAATGCATCCATCTTGTGGAATAAATGGATTTTTTGTTTCATTTTTGTCCAGAAGATAAATTTTGTTGGAAACTGTTATATATCTGTAAAGAACAGAAAAAAAATACAACAGATTACATAGTTTTTGCCTTTAACATGCACTTCCATTCAGAAAAGGGAACAGACAGAAATCTCCCACGGTAAAAAAACCAAAACCTTCCAGAATACAGTAAAATCCCTAATTCTTGCTCATGTTGATGTATCGAACTGGTGTGGAGGGTGGCGGTCAACTGCAGTGCAGGGCTGTTAGGCAGAGGGATGTTGACAGGCTGAAGAAATGAGTGAACAAAGATTTCATGAAGTTCAACAAAGGCAGACTCCTGCACTTGGAGGGGAACAGCCCCATGCTGGAGTACACACTGGGCTATGGCCAGATAGAAAGCATTTTTGTGGGGAAGAAAAATCTCAGCATCCTGCTGGACAATAAATGGAACAGGAGTTGCCATGTGCTTTCTTGGTGAAGAAGACCAACCAAATGTTGGTCTGTATAAGCAAGAATGTAGCCAGCACATTAGAGGAAGTGTTTATTTCCCTCAAGCAAAGCATCACGTTTTGGGCTTCCCTGTACAAGAAAAGTATTGATAAATTGGAGTGAGTCCAGTGGAGCACCATGAAGATGATAATGGGGAGGAGAGAAAATGAGAGGAGGTTAAAGAAATGGGTTAGTTTATGCTGAAGAAGAAAAAGGGGAAATTTTTATCATCAGCTACCTAATGGGAGGGCATAGAGAAGATGAAGCCAAACTCTTCTTAGGGGTGCACAAAGATTAGCAGCACGCAGGGAGCACGTGGAGTTCCAATTCAATAGAAGAAATGGAAAAAAAAATAAAAATTACACCCTGAGGTTAGTGAAATATGGGAACTGCGAGGCTATGGCATCTCTGTCCTTGGAGATGTTCGGTCCTTGTTTGGAGATGACCCTGAGCAATGTGATCTAACCCTGAAATTGGATCGATTTTGAAGTTGGCCCTGCTTTGGCGGTGGTGGTGAGGAACAACCAGGTGACTTCCAGAGGGCCCTTTCTGCATGAATTATTCGATGATTCTATGATGAACAAAACCTTACTTTTATTGCCTGCCTGGTGAGTACCCTGTCTTTTCAGATTTTGTTTCTTTATTACCATAGTAGACAGTTTTCATCCTGAAGTGGGCTCTGAGCCATGAAGAAACGAGGCCAAGCAACATTTCTCAGTTACTCATCAAATTGATGCAAGATCAACCCACCAGCTCTGTTAATGTCTCAAACATCTGGAGTCTGGCCAGAGTTTTGGTACTGCTTCTCAGTGTTCTTAGCCAAGTTCTCAGGCTGCAGAGCTCTATGTGTCATCCTCTCCAGAAAGCAGGGATCTAATTGCCTATTTTCTGGCTCCAGGACCAACTCCTATAAATTGCACTGAAATTTTGCACATCTTTTCCTAGTTTTCTTCAGGAGACTTGTGCTAATTTTTAGCAAACAGAATTCATGAAGAGGCAGACTTGACAGAATTTGTGCTTTTTTTTTAAAAATAGAAAGATAAAGTATGGAAAAGATGAAACTCAGGAAAACTGAAAATGCATATAAAAATGAACAGAAATTCCTGCTTTCTGATACAGCTGATTCTCCATTATACTGTCTTAAACCTAGCTTGCCTTTTCCACCTTTGATGTTTTCCTACAAGTAGAAGTGAAGCCAAAGCTCTCCATAAGCCCGTTCAGCTGTTTGTCTTTTTCCCAAAAAGCCTAATGTTTATCTCTCTCCTTTGCCACTTCTGCTCCTTTTATTTTTTCTATTTATTTAATTCACGCTCTTCACCCTTGAAGACAGGGAAACAAAAAAAATAGTTTGGGAGGAAATCATTCTCCTTTAAGTGGGCAATTGTATATTCTCTGTGGTTTGGTTGGATATGTTAGGGAAATGGTATTAGACCAAACTTCCAAGCAGGAAGGTACAAATACGTCGGTTTACCTAAAAGGCTTTTGAAACATACCCAACAGCAGCCAGACTGCTGAGGCTTTTGAGCCTCCTGGGGCAGTACAGGGGAAGCCTCCACTGTGATGGAGGAGGAAGGATGAGCACTCTCATCATCAGCTAGGTAAGTATTTTGCTTATAGGTGCATGGGCTACAAGTTGTGAATTAGACAACTTGTGAGTTAGAAACCTCATGAATTAAGGGATGAAGTAGTGAATTCACACGTCAGACTAGTCAGTACGCAGGGGATTGAGCCCTTGTTTGATGCATGTGTTTGTTTTCTTTCCTAATGACCTCATAAAATAGTTCCCAGAGTATGTTGTCCTGTAAATTTGACAGATCCAAATGGACCGTGACAGTCTTGGCTTCACAGCGCAGCAGGAGATTCTTTTGAAGATTCTTTATGATAACTGAGGCTCAGGGTCTGTTATTTGCTGACCACAGCAGGGGATGAAAAACGTAAGCAACACAACTTTTTTATAAGCTATTGCATCACCTTGACAAAGCTTGCATCTTCCTTCAGTAGGTGTAGAAAACCCTTATTGCAGTTCCCTTTCCTAACTATTGCAGTTTGTTTATTTTATACCAATGTAATGATATATGCCAGTTTATAACTTATCTTTTTAGTACTGCAACTTTAAGTTTCATATGCTAATTTTCGGCAGCATATAGTTAGTAACTTGGTTTGGAATATGGGATTCTGAAAGAATAAGGTGTCAAATCACCTTGCGCAACTTTTAGAGTTACTATTTCTGTATGTTATGCATTAATGATATGGGTTGGCCTTCAAATGCTTTTTAGAAATACATATCAGAGGTTCCATCTGTTTAGTACTCCATTCCTCATTTGTTCAGAACGTGTTGGTTAATTTATTCTTGCAGTCAAAATGCAGATGGAGAAGTTGACAGCCGTTCCCCAGTATATAAGGCAAGTAGATCCAATGAATTTACATTATTTTCACTTGTGAAAGAGTTGGCTGATTTTCTTATAGCACGTATTTATTTAGCACTCTGTCTACACAAGCAGACATGTAAGGCTAGAAAGCTAACTTCTCAGTCAATACCCACATATAACATTTTAGTTTATAGTAGCATGCACAGGATGTGGTTGCCACAACAACAAGGGACTGGACTCAGGGGCTGCGGGAATTTCTGCCCTACATTCCTGTGTGTCACTCAGTGTTCGGCACTCGTGTTACATGAGGAAAGATGTTGGCTTACCCACAAAAATGGGAACTTTTGTTAGTGATATTTTTATTACAGGTACTGTTCTTTTTATGCTGATATCAAATTTCATGGAAAAGAAAGACACACCAACTAACTTCTAACAGCTCAAGTAATTAATGGGTTTGAGTCTCCCATCAATGTCAGCACCTTGGCTAAAGTCAGAAAGGATAAAGAACATCTAATTTTAATTTCAGAGGTAAGTAGAGCTTTTATATGTTCTCTTTTCTCTATGTCCTGCAATCTGTATTTTAATATCTTGCTGACATCCTAGTTCATATAATTAATCTACTAGGAGGAGATTGTGGTGTATCACTATCATCTGTAGGTATCAAATTCACCCCCTATTTTGTCTTGTTGTATTTTAAAATCTGAGGATTAATTATTTTCTTAGCTACAGTACACATAATTATTTATTTCCTAATTATTTTCCATGGGTGGTCCTTAATAAAATATTTTAATTGAATTGGGTTAGGGAAAAAAAACATCTGGCTGACACGTTTAGGTTGGCATCTGCAAAGAGTTGTATACTGCTCAGTTGTTTCAAATTGAGAAATACAGAATTCTTTATATATTTTGTGGTTACTTGAGTAACATTCAAAAATGCAAGCATTTTGAACTCTCTAAATAAAACTTCATTTCATCCCTTTCCAAGTTAAGATTCATTCTTAATCTAGCAAACATCTGAGCATTTTGAATTCAGAAGTCTTCATTTTTATATTGCAGAAATTATTTAAGCTTCAGAAAAGTAACCAAGTTTAGGAAGAACGCTCACACTGGCTACTCATTTTGCATTGCTTATTTACAAAAGGGTGCAGACAAACAAGGAAGGGACAATTTTATAAGCAAAACAGAAGGTCTGGAGCTGTTCTTGAGTCAAAGGCCCTATATTCAGTCTGAAAATACTTTGTCCAACTTTCCTGAAGTCGATAAACGGGTCTTGGATAAAACTCGGAGTTTAATCCTCTTCAGAATCTCTGAACAGAAGAAGTTTAAAGTTAAAAAAACAGAAGAGTTTAAGCCCTTGTGGTCTGTGTGGATTTGAATCTCCACAAGCAGTCCCTGTTGGCCTCTGTGAATTTGCTTCTCATCTTACTTTCTGACAAAGTGGTTTAATGGTAGTAAGGCTACTAAGGATATTCCTAAAGCTCTTCCATGTAAGAAGCAGTAAATGAGCTTGAGGTTACACAGAGAATCATATTAGACCTGTGCCAACCTATTGCTGATTTACCAAAGAGACCTGATGGAAGGGGTCATAGTGACAGAGCCACTGATATGGCAGGTGTGATGGAGTCTGGCATGGGAGGACATGCGATCTGCACGTGTAGCCATGTCTGTGGGTCTAGGGCCAGGGAAACCCAAATGAGAAATAGGCAAGTGAATCACAAAACACAGAAATCAAACAGTCTAAATGAAAGAAAACTTGACAAAGAAAAAAATATATAGTGTCAAGCAATACATGATGATCCAGAATCTAACTGTAGGTGTGGGCTGTGCTTAGCCTAGGAGCACCAAACCATTTCCAAGACGCAGCAGTTGTCGAGGGAGAATTCATTTTCCTGCCTACCTGCTCCTTTGGCAGCCCACCGCAGGCCCTCCTCCAACTGGCCCCTGAGCCTGTGTCTCTCTCATAACATTAACCTTAGCTCTGACGTGATGGAGGGGTCGGAGCACCCTTTCTTACACCCCAGCCCTTCCCTTGGCAGCCCCTTTGCAGCCCCACCTGAAGTGGACCCATAGGTTTCATGTCTCTGTAGCTATAAATAAGCTGAAGTTTGCAATGAGAAAGTAGTGCTTTTGCTAGGAGAAGGGAAAAAAAACCCACCAATTCTAAGTCTGAGGATGCTTTTAAGGAATTTATTTTTTGTCCATCTGGTTTCCAACTGAGCATTTTAACTCTTTCAGCTTACTTTCTTTGTCAGCTGCTGGCAGTGGACTTTGTTCAGTTTTGGGTTGGGTTGTTATGTGGGGAGATCCTGGTTAAACGTACAGTGTAGAGAGTTCCTGGGGTCCCAAGCTGCTTTTTCTGATTCCAGTGCTCTCACATGTCTTCTTCCAGTGCTGTACAATGCCTGTATGCGCTCATCTACATCGAGCAGAACTGCTGCAAGCAACAGTAAAAAACGTTTTGGCACGAAGCAGGCAGAGTGAGTCAGCCAGCCAACCACGGATGGATTCAGTGACGGCCTTTGTGATAATTGCATACCGTGGTTAGCAGAGGCAAAGAGGATGATGCATTAAGTTCTTGTTGCGTTAGTGTTCCCTCCTGAGAGTGTTATTTTTGCGGGGTGGAGTGGAGAGATATTGGAAAGGTTGGCAATATATCTGCTGCCAAGTTTCAAAAAAGTGACTACCGGCTGCCATCATCAAAGCAGCTACCGGATGTTGATCCCCTAATTCTGGCTAAACTCAATAGCAACAAAGGCAGCTATATTTTGTCTGAAGGACTATAGTTAGAAAAAAGTATGGTCAGAATCGCTAGATTTGGATCTAAGGAATGCAGTGCTTATTTGGACGAGTCTTCAAAAGCCACAACAAGGTACTACACCAAAGCCACAGATCTGGGCTGCCAGATTCTGGCATTCAGGACAGCGATAAAAATAAAAGAGCTCTGTCTTGCTTTGTGCCATGCATTCTTGTGATTTCTTCAAGCAAACAAGGAGTGAGAACGCAGTGAATACACGTACAAAGTAAGCTGTGTTCGGTATTCAGCAATGCTTGTTGAGTAGTTTTGGGCATAGGGCCCACGGTAATGAATGGAAAACTTTGATCAGGACATCTGTGGCCTGCTTGAATCATTTCATGGGATCTACAGTTCTGCCGGGAACATCTCACGATGGCCCTATTAACCAGGGATGCTGGAGCCTTTCCTCATTGTGTATGTTTTCCCAGCATACTCGTGAAGTAGGAGTCATCAATTTTTATTGGATAGAAAGCTCTGAAATGGCTTATTCAAGGACATCTGAGCCCTTAAGTTACCCTTACATTTATCCTGCCTTGCTGGGAAAAAAACTTTAACAGGTCTCCCTGGATGATGATAAGATGAATGTTGAGAGCATTAAGTCAGAGGCTTGATTTCACTTCTAGCAGACATACTCTAAGTTCCAGCATGACTCTACTTAACTCACACAAATATCTTTTTTTTTCCCTCTATAAATTACAGTAATGGCAGTTCTGTGACTCCAGACTGTTTTCTCGATGTTGCTCACCAGTGTGGGGTTATCTGTGAAAACAGTCAGTTTCTGGAGGATCATCATTTTTTCCCCTCTGCCCTGCGTATTAGTGGTAAGAGGCTGTGAAAATCATAAGAACTGCCATCCCAAGAACCATGAAAACAGTGTTGCCCTATAGGTGGCCCTTACAGATGTACTGAATTCTCACTTTAATTCTTATCCCCTTTGCTTTGTTTTCAAATATTCTGTTTTACATGTCATACTTGATTGATAAAGCAGTGTCTGAAATATTCCCAAGGTGGCTATTAGTCTGGTCTGGTCACACCCCGCCGCCCCAGCAGTGACATGTTATAGAAACAAAGTCATTCTCCTGCCTTTTCAGTTCTGTTTTGGCTTTACTCTATAATGAAGAGAGCATGGTCATGGTATATTAAACAACTGGATAAAAGCAACATATACATTACCATTATTCTGCTTCTAGCTAAAGCTCCAAGACTAATATAGTGGAGAAGCCTGGCTAAGAATTTACTGATAGTTTTCTTTTGCCATAAATTCAGCCTCAAAAAAAAAAATCCAGAACAGCTGAAATGGCACAGCCTTTGGCTGAGTAAAAAATAGGCACATTTATAATATCAAAGAAGACTTATGAAAATATCCCAGCTGGATTTTGAAAAATGTAGGAGGGAATAGAGTAGAACAATTGCATTTCTGTTTATATTTGCCCTACAAAGTATCCCACTCTGAAGAAACATTTGCGTAAGTAAATGGTTGAGAGATTGTCTCTTAGAGGCAGCAGGTATAAGGCGTCTGAAATTCCTTTGAGTTATAATTGCTTGTTAACAACAGGATTTTTTGGTAATGATTTCTGCCCACAATACACAGGGATTTAACATATATTATTTTAGGTGGAGAAGTTTTTAGAATTCACCCTTTTTCTGTATTTACTTTATAATAAAGAAAAGGGCATGGTATAGTAAAAAAAATTACTAAAACCAACATTTTCTTTAATGAGCATTCTGCCACTAGAAAATGGAGAGCATTTTCATGCAAAAAGGAGGAGTTCCTATGTAAATGTTTATTCCATTTATAGCAATAAATAAAGTTGCAAGAAGCCATCTATCTGGCTGTAAAGACTGAGTGAAGTGTTATGAGACAAGTCTAATTATTAACCCACAAGTATTATTGAGGATTTTTGTACTATTCAATGAATTAAGCATTTTTTGTTTAAATTGTGACATAAAGTATGTATGAATGCAATTCAAAACCCAAATCCAAACAAAGCAAGCTTCTACTTCATCTAAGTTTGTTGTACTCCTAAATTTCACATTTTGGGTCTCTGGTTCTAAATACCAAGATGAAATTACTCAATGCAGTAGCATGTATTTTTTCAGAATCAGTGATGATGCTGAGACCCTGCTATAACAACATTGTTTAACAGCCATTCTTCTCATGTCCTATAGAAATATATTTGTAAGCATCATGAACTGCTAGCAAAAGCTGACTTTTTAATAGCAGCCACTATCCGTCCTTTTACTTAATGTGATTTAATGACATTTGTTTGATGGCATGTTCAAATAAAGTAATGGCCTCTTTTTATATGTAAGTGTTGGTTTTAACCGTAGTTTATTTTCATTGTGCTTTGCATAACGTACTGCTGATGTATATTAGAATAAAAGAAGATGTTTTGGGAACACTCGGTTTCAACCTAAACATTAGCCCAGCCATAAATGACTATCATATAGCAATAATCATCAAAACCCGAGATGTAGCACAGATCTGGCATTGTTTAGCTCCGTTACCCTCAGCCCCAAAAGCACACACAACTGCAGCAGCCTTGAAGCGTTGCTTCCTTCCACTGCTATGTTAGAAGCTGATTACTGCATCATCAGAGAGAAAGTCACAGTAATTCCACTCAAAACCATAGCTTCAAGTAAATGCAGTGCTCATGAAAGATCTTTGCCCATGAGCTGCACTCAGAAGATTATGAATTAATTAACGATTAACATATGTGTGTCTTAGTTGCCCATAAGAGACAGAGCTGTGCCAAAAATGCCAAAGGCTGTGCCTTTTGGAAAAGCTTTGTTCAGGATGTTGGTCACTCAACCTGAGTGCAGCCATGGTTCCAGCTTTTTTTCTGAACCGGCCCAGTCCAGTTGTAGAGCGGAATTAAAGATTCCCATTTACAATATAAACTGGAATTATGTTATCAGTTCGGGGAAAACTCTTTGATTCTTGTTCGCTGATAAAGTTATATTTGTTGTGGAATCATGGGCCTATTTGAACAGTAATGTGCTGACAAGATGTGATGTGCCAGCAACTGTTATCCTGTCACTGTTGGAAGACAAGAAACTTACTCCCTCAGTTAATAGCGCTCCTATTTTTCAGATCTATATGTATTTCTCAATTCTTGTTTAATGTTATTTTAGTTTTTTCTTTGTGTGTTTATCTTTAGAGTAAAAGTTAGCTAGGTGTTACTCCAGAGAAAGATATTGAACATGCATTTATTCATAGAACTTCAGTTTCAAACCAGAACTGCTAATATTAGGAACTATCATTAATAAAATTTACTGCCCTGAAAATGTTGTAATCTCCATGTCCTCATCCTTCTGCTCAAAAACATGGAAATGAAAGAAGTTTTTCCATAAAGATCAAATGATAGCTATAAAACCTAGAATGGAAAAATATGTTTAAAATAGAATTTTCTTTTGGTAGGCACGTAATAAAGCCCATACAGACAGACAGACCAGTAAATTTGGTAGATTTCTATACTTCTAAAATGGGCCCATATTTAGCTTTACATTACTGCATAGAAATCAAGTTCCAAAAAGCCATAACGGTGGCTACTGTTCTTTCCCTTAGGGTCCGAACAAGGAAATCCAATGTCTACTGGTCAGCGGTAGGAATTCCACTTTGTAATCTGACACTCTTCATTCCTCTCCTCTCAAAGGCAGTAAACCAAAAAATTAAAGGCAGAACAGATTTTCAACAAATCGTGTAGCATTTTCAAATCCTCACGCACCTTTAATGATTTGTTGGCATGTACAGACTGAAAGCTTCGTGACCTGGCCTTTCTCTTGTCAGTTCCTGCTCTCATCACATCATCTGGTTATGCATGTTTCACGGGGAATTCATGCTTTCACGTTTCTCCGATTTCACCCCTATTGTTCCAGACTCTTCAGGAATAATCAGAGTCATAGAAGAGCCAAGATCTTCACGTTAGGAGGCTGATATAGCTCTGCCTTAGCCAACTGAGCTATGCTAGTTTATACCGGCAAGTCCTATGCAGTTATTAGAAAGATATTAGTCCCTTTTTTCTATATTTTTATTTCTGGTCTCTAGCAAGCATGTGGCGGTGGCATGCTTCTGCATATTTATGTAGCAGTAACAATCGGATCTTTTCATGCGCAGAGTGAGTAACTCCACTTTAGTCAGCCTGTAGTTTCTTTCTGACAGACTTGTTATTTCCCTGCCGATGATGTGGTGATGGCTAAGGCCAGCTATACAATTTAAAAACAGACAATTTTTTTGCGAGCACAGTACGTCTATCCAAGCACACTTCTGTCCTAACAGCACATAACCCTACTCACCTGATGACCACTGGTTGTAGAACATGGTTGTAGCACACTGGATAGAGCAAACATGTTGCTATACAGTTTTCCTTGCTGCTATCATTTCTGTTTATTCATCTTTCTGTGATGCTGTAAATGATGGATATATATTTTTAGAGGGGTCACTGCAAAGTCTAAGTCTAATTTCTTAGTTTGGACTAATAAAGTCATCCAGTTGCTTTGGCTGCTTGTTCTGGATTAGGATTTATTCAAGTTCATGCTGGTGTCAGCATGCCCTCTGACTTCATCGGAAGACCTCAGGCCTATCTGAAAATATCAGATTATTTGCAATGAAAGACTTACCAAGCATGACACGAGCTGCAAACTCAGTTGGAATTGTATAAAGTTCTGTAAGATTTGTTTGTAGTAGGAACAAATGTAGTAAGGAGAGCAGTATTAGGAAATCTCTGGTTGCTGTTCTTTATGCATTCAATATATGTGCTTCAGTGTATCTGTATATGTTGAAATTATGGATCCTTAAGGTATCAATTTTAGGAACATTTCTTAAAACTGTGGTATTTGCTGGACTGGTCTAAGAAGTTCTGAGAAGTCCACTGCTGCAGCAAGTACAAATTTTTTGGGAAATCATAGCAAGGTTTTGGTGAATTCTTACACCTTGGGTTTCAGTACATCCCTATAGTTGACACCTTTGATATACGACATTTAGCTCAGCTCCATACCCAAACAACAGCAGAAACTATTTATGTAAATCAGCAAAATAAAAGCCTGCACATGTCTGTATGTTTACTATAAGGAGGCTGCAATAGAAAATTCCAGCATAATGACTATGCTTATGGGAAATGATGTGGGTATTGTTCATTGTCACTTTTAATTGCCTGCAAGGCAGAGAGAGATTTAGAAGAGAATGCATTGGCAATTAATACACCCTATTCTTAATAGATCCACCACCTTAGACTTTCTGCACCACCTTCTGAAATCAGCTGCTGGGAGGAAGGAACACTGGCATTAGCACAAGGAATTGCATTCTCAGGCTCTGCACTCTGTTAATTATGAGCCTGAGACTCATGATTACTGGTGATTAATGTTCCTTTATGTTTTGCTAGTTTCTTCCTTGGGGGAAAAGATCACATAAAGCTGAAGTACTTGCAAATAACTATTGATAGTAATTGATGAAAATTTTTTAAAAAAAGTTATTTCTAAATTTGTTACTGACAAATTAAGAATCAAATGCTTGTCAGAGTGTGTCATTTAACTAAATCAGATGTACATAACTGCACTTAACTATTCTAACTGCTTCTTTTTCCCACACTGTTGTTTTATTTTTTTTAAACTTCAAAGTCTCCAAATTCCTCCTGATTGATGCACTGATATTTTAACAATGTCTTTGTTGTGTACTGCAATCAGACAAGTGCTAATCCCCTTGCGGAATCTGGCAGGGCTGTGGGAATCTTCCAGCCATAATTGTATCTCTATCGCAAACGTGATGATATTGTCAACTTCAGCTGAGTTGACAGAATGTGCTGTTGGTGTTGAGGGTGGATTATATCAACTTTCTCTATTGACTCACGAGTCTAAGGGTCATTCATTTATACATTCTTCGCTGTCTGTGGTAGGGGTTTTTTTTTGGTACTGTCCTAGAAGACGTTAGAGAAAAAAATGCCAGCTGAATTTAAACAAAGAAAGACTGTAATAAGAAAAACTGAAAGAAAAAGCCATCAGGAAATCCTAACTACACAGTTAAAATAAAATTACTAGGGAAAAATATGGATGGTGAATTAGTGAAACTGAAGTTTAATGGACATGCTAATGGGGTAACAAAGACAACTTTCATTTTTATTAGTTTGAGCTTGAAGAGAAAAATAAAGCAAAAGATGCTGAATGTAGTTGCACATACTGCACAACCGTGGGGCCCCAAGTCTTTGGTTTACATATTCAATCATTTACAAATTATTTTAGCTGAACACTAATGTGCTTGTTTTTCTTTAACAGTTTCTAAGTGCAGAATAATTCCACTGTAAAATAATTTTTGGGGCAATGGATATTGCATCTGATTGATTAAATGCCTAAATGTGTAACCTCCTCATATTTATTCCGTTTTTGGATCTCGCCTCAGTCCACAATTATAATTTGTTCAAATTCTGGCATGGACCATCTGTTTCTCTGTTACATGGTTTTCCCAAGTACAGGGAAAAGTCTTGATTTTTATGCAAGTTACTCAGCAATTCTATTTTCTCTGTACTTACATAAAAAAAAAGGAAGATACCTGTCACTGAAAAGATTTAGTAGACTTACGACTTGCAAAATATTTTTTTGCTGGATTTTATTTTCTATGACCAGACCATGAAGAAATAAATCTGCTTGTTGTTTGGTTGTTGGTTTTTTTCCTAAGAGGAAGTGGTTAATTTATTTTGATCATGATAGCACTAATGGAGGTCAGGGCCATTATTGTTCTTTAATTAATTTGAAAGACAAGAGAAAAAAAGATCCCTTATTTGTTTAACTGTGTATACTGTATCTGGGCTGCCTGAAGTCCACTTGGCCTACAGTTGGTTTCAGCAAGACCTTGATTTGGCTCTGAGTCAGATGTTTCAATTGAAATCAGATAGCCAAAACCACAAGAATCCAACTTGTTAGAAATTGTGACTGTTCCAAAAATGTGAATCCACAAGACTGGCAAACACACAGTAAGTAGAGGACGTACATAAAAGCTTCTGCTGTACCCTTAGCTTAGGGTTTTGTTATTTTTGCTGCTGTTACGTCATTGGGAAACCATGTGCACTTTGCCATATGAGATGAGTTTTCTTCGTTTGCTGTTACAAAACCAGACTATATATTCTATGTATTAATAGTGACTTTAATCCTGATTTTAACTGTGTAGTACTTGGTTGGAAACTGATGCGTGGAACCATTTCTTAAGGACCTTGCACCATCTCGTGTCTTCCCACAGCACTTAGAGTGATCATGTGTACCGAGCATGTCCCTGCCACACTGTGAATTCCCAGACAAAACATGATGCTTCCCTTGGAGCAAAGAGGTCTAATTCTTCTCAGTTTACTAAATCATACTTAGAATTTTCTTCTATAGGAATTTCTCCCAGTGCCATCTCAAGGATTCATAACGAAATGCGACTCCCAGGACAGATCACCAACTGAGTTAGTTTTGATGTTAAGGTAAGACATTTGTTCACTTCTCATTCAGTGACTTTGCAGATGCGCCTACCACTTTCTTGTGTAACTGTCGCTCAAGTACTAAATAAGAAAAGGCTGGAAAAAAACTCTTCAGAGAAATAGTACTAACTGAAATATGCCATTTTGTTAAAACTAACTCACCTAGCAAAAACATGTATTTTAAAGGTTTCAGTTGGATAGTTTTGTTTATTACTGTGCAGTGGCGAGCACAGTATTATTCTGTGAACTACACCTGATGTACTGTATAATTATTGAATTTGACCATGATGCTAAGCCCTAAGGTATAGGTAATAGCTAACTAAGATCATTATACAATGAAACTGCAATTTCTATTACTTTGGCTTTGCATGTCAGAATTTTATTTATTCACTACAGCTCTTTATGGATGCTTAGGTACTGTGGGAAAAGCATGCACCAATGACTATGCAACCTATTCTCGGTCAATATGTGCCTTATTTCTCTCTGTAATTAGTTTCTTCCTTTCTCTTTCCTCTTGAGTTTATTAGCCCCATAATTATCATCATTAACAATGTTTACTTTTAATCAGTTGTGGTATTCTAATTCTCATTTCTTATTTCTTTTTCCATATTATTCTCAATAATTACAGTGTCCTTGCAATATCAGTACCGTCTGCAGCTAAGGGGAAATACTTGGTTTCCAACCTATTATTTTGATTCTGTCTTATCTGTTCAAATAATGAAAGCACGAATTCCTAGTACTAATCACTGTAGTTTTTCTTTAATGTTATCTCCAACTAAGCGTTTTCATTTGTGTTTTAATGTACATCATTCATCACTTCTTGAAAAGCTAATTTAATTCTTATAGAGATGAAAAACACAAAAAAGCAATTTAAAGTTTTCTACTTACACACAAAATAGTTAAAGATGCAGTATGACTTGCCAACACCCAGCAGCATGTGAGAGAACCTTTGGGAAATAAAAGGCTGGTTTAGTGCTTGTAAGTGTGCGATCAGAGATCTTTAATTAACTGCCTATAACAGGGGCAGCTATTGCAGACACAAGTTTTATGCTGGAGTCAGAACTGACCATAAAACTGGAATAAGATTATTTGATTATTTCACAGAGACAATGCAGTTGACTCATCAGAAGACAGGGTTGCCACTGAACATACACAAATTCAAACAAATGGCCTAAAAGAGAAATTTAAATCCCTTGTACTGAGGTGGTGCAGTACTATTGATAGTGTAGAGAATTTTAAGGGCTATGAAAAAAATGAACTTCTTCCATGGGAGGCATCACCGTATTTTAAGAGAAGGTTTCAAAGACTGAGTTTTTATAATGTGGCACGGAGAAGCCTGAGTTAAAGATCCTAACAGATCTCCCATGCTGAGATACACAGATATGCACCTGAAGGGTAAATAATCAATAAGGTAAAAGGCAGTGTCACAAAAATGCCAGTCTTTATTTTAAAGGAAATCCAAGAGTAGTGTGAAATACATATTTTAGCACAGGGCTCAGTCCCTAAAAAAAGTTTAGCAGCCTATGGTCCAGAATCTTGAACCTCTAGACCAGCAAAAGCTCCTATTTAGGTCTCATCTATTTATATTGAAGTTAATTTTCGCATTCTTTGATAGAGAGATACCATATCATACAAAGTGATGGATTCAGCTTCCAGGGAATAACTGGAGAAAGACAATGCTCTCTACAGGGAAATGCCATAAATCCTAATTATCAGGCTCCTTCAGCAGGGTTTTCTCAGTCATTAAACTTGTTTTCTAAGTTTGTTTTAGCCAGCATTCTGGTCAGCACAACACTAAAACGCAGTAAGTTAATTGCTAAAACCCAGTAAGTTCAATTACATGGAATTTAAAACCAAAACACTCAATGAACATTTTGTGGCTTAATAATAAATATAAGCTATTATTAAGTTGAAATACAAATTTAGAGTATTACTTCACAGAAATGCCACTTTTAAATGAAAAGGCACAGTATTTTCAAGGAAGCTTCATGCAGCACTATGCTGTATGTGAAGACAAATAAACACTTTAATGTGTTATATGAAAAATAGGAGTCCAATGCATTTATTTGGCTTTACATTATTATCAAAAAAAAGAATTCCATTACTTTATCATTAACAGCTTGAGGTACCAAAACAGTTGTAAGTGTGCTGACACAAATTTGTTGGTTTTTTTGTAGGCTCCCATTTGAGCTCTCTGAACAACTTCTGAGGTCATGTGTTTTCTTCAAAATAATGTTTTAAGCAAATGGTTGTTCACTCTTCCAAGGCTATTCAGTATATGCTACTTGAAAGTGCCTAATGCTTAGGCTGACTGTCTTAAATCTAGTGTATGCTGCACTGCACAATGAAATCTGCTTGTTTCAAAAGCTTTTGATTTTTCTTAAAGTATCAAGCATAAACCTCTTTGTACATCTTACATTAATTTTTTCTGTTGAAATTCAGAACACATGGCCATGTCCCAAGGAAGATAATATTGTAATACTCTGTAGTTTGCCCAGTTACAAGGAAATTGCACATCCTTGTACCTGTTAGTATTTAATTGTGATTAGTGATTGACAGAGAAAAGCCTACTGGCGTGAGTCAGTAAACAGACCATATCAACAAATACAGGATGCAAGTCTAAAAGGCATTTTCCTGATTAGTTTACAAATCTTTTCTTTTAGCATGATCCATTTCTTCCAAGTTGTATAGACTGTATTTGATCCTCCGCCATTAAAAGATCATCCCCAAATTAATGTCAGTATGTACTGTGCATATCTTTTGTTTTTTGGAACAGAGATGCTGCTGTGTGCCCCCAGGCTGCTTGGGATATCTGAATCTTTTTAATCTGACACATGTCAGATTAATACTCTAGTGGGGCCATGAACATGAACATGATGTAGCCCAACAGGATGTGAAGGATGTATTAATGATATTGCAGGCCTCTTCTTTGACAGAGTTGCTCTACTCTGTAATGTTATTACTTTCAATTCATATTTGATGGGCATTGCAGGTATTTTACAGATGAAACTGCCTCAAGATTATTTTTAAAATTATATATTATGTGTTAACTGCTTTCTGGAAAAATGAAATACATTCTCTTAATGAAGATGGCTTGTACAATATGTCCTCCAAAAGTTAACTTTTTGCATCTTTTGTATATTGGAATAGTTTGTGGCAAGGTAAAAGCAGATGGAAAAAGTGTTACTTCTCAGGAAGCTCCAATTTAAACACAGAACAACTCTTCTGCACTTTTTTAAATTTATTTTCAGAGTTCTAGTTCAACCAAAATATATAGTGTTGGCAAAAGCACTAGACTGCATGCTTTCCAATTTGGCTTTACTATAAATAAGCTTCAAAACAGAAAGTAGATGCTTCTGAGGGAAAAACAAGGATAAGGGTTAATGTGTGATTCAAGACTATATAGCTAACTTGATACATGTAAATGAGAATTCCATCCTTCTTTTACACAGCCTGGAAATAAAGAGCTAATAGATCAAGACTCTTGTGTCATTAGATTTTGGAAATGAGTATGATCATTTCATATTATCCATATCAGAAGTCAAATGAAACACGTGATTGGGAAAAGCCAGCATGGATTCACCAAGAGCAAATCATGCTTGACAAACGCGGTCGCCTTCTACAACAAAGTAACCTGCTCGGTTGATGCGGAGTGAGCAGTGGACATTGTCTACCTCGATTTCTCCAAGGCTTTCAACATGGTTCCCCACAGCCTCCTCCTAAAGAAACTGATGCATTACGGTCTAGACAAGTGGTCTGTGCCATGGGTGGGAACTGGCTGACAGGTTGCACCCAGGGGTGGTGGTAAATAGCTCCTTTTCAGACTGTCAAACTGTCACAAGTATGGTCCCCCAGGGATCGATATTGGGCCCAATGCTGTTTAACACCTTCATGTGATCTGGGTGATGGGATCGAGCGTACCCTGATGAAGTTTGCTGATGACACCAAACTGAATGGGGAAGCGGACACTTCAGAAGGAAAAGCCACCCTGCAGGAAGACCTGGATAGGCTGGAAGAGTGGGCGAACCTTGTGAAGTTCAACAAGGACAAGTGTATGGTCTTGCACCTGGGAAAAACATAATCCAGGAGTGCAGCACAGGCTGGGATCTACTTGGATGGGAAGCAGCTCTGTGGAAAGGGACCTGGGGGTCCTGGTGGACATGCAGCTCACTATGAGTGAGCAGTGTGCCACTGTGGCAAAGAAAGCCAACAGGATGCTGGGTTGCATCAACAAGGGCATCACCAGCAGAGGTAAAGAAGTCATTATCCCACTCTACTCAGTGCTTGTCAGGCCACACCTGGAATACTGTGTTCAGTTTTGGTCTTCGCTATGCAAAAAAGATGCAGACAGGCTGGAGAGGGCCTAAAGGAAGGCCACAAAGATGCTCAAAGGACTGGTAGGCTGCCGTATGAGGAAAGGCTGAGAGAACTGGCTTTGTTCAGCCTTGAGAAAAGAAGGCTTAGGGGAGGCCTTATCACCATGTTCCAAGTCTTTAAAGGGTGGATACAAAGACGATGGAGACTTGTGACTTTTACAAGGAGTCACATGGAAAAGACAAGGGGTAATGGGTACAAGTTACTCCTGGGGAGATTCCAGTTAGACATAAGAAAAATAATTTTCCACAATGAGAACAATCAGCCATTGGAATAATCTACTGAGGGAAGTGGTGAATTCCCCAACATTGGACACTGTTAAGGTTCAGCTGGACAGGGTGCTGGGCCATCTTGTCTAGACTGTGCTTTTGCAAGAAAGGTTGTACCAGATGATCCTTGAGGTCCCTTCCCACCTGGCATTCTATGGTTCTATGATATTCAGAACTAGGGAGGGTTCTAATACAGTTGTGATAAGAGCAGGAAAGGAAAATGGAGTGAAACTAGGGCCACATGAGACAAGAAAGGGAAAAGCTTTCAAAAACATCATAAGGTACTGTATTACAGGTGGGTGACAAGTAAAGAAGATGGACTACCAGTTTGGACTTCTGGGCTCGAAGACCTTATTATATCTTCTGTAAGAACATTTTTATTAGAGTTCAAGGTGTGGACATGAGATGGTTTTGAGGACAAACAAAACAAAGAAGAGGAATCCAACAAAAAATAATCTGTATCATCATTTTTTTCTCCTTTTCCATCCTGGCAATGCCATGGTCAGTGTGTATAATCCTGAGCATCCAGATAAGCATAAAATATGCTAGGAATCCACTTTCCATCCTTGAATGTGGGGCTGGAAATTAGCTCAAAAGCAGCACAAACTGCCAGTGTGAGTAATCCGTCTCTGTAACTGCTGTGCTTTGTGCTGCTCTTTGTCTCACTGACACTGCACATGGAGCTTAGAAAGCCTTAATGTTATCACGGTTGAGTTCTTCCCTAGGCAGAATTGCTCATTGGGATGCCCATTTTAATTCTGAAAAATGTTTCAAGCAGTTATTCTAGAGCTGGAGTTATGGGGTAAGAAGACTGTTTTACTGAATTTCTTTAGATAGTCTGGGTGAATCTTCTCAATTCATATGCAATTTCTTCATGTCTTAAATTACTCTGAAAAACTTGGCAGTGTTAATAATCTTTCAGATTTTCCTATCTCTAATGATGTTAGCACTGATGAATCAAAAATATGAAATAATTTTGAGATGTATAATTCCTAGAAACAGCACTAGACTATTTCCTTTTATAATTTGTAACACAGCCAGTAGAACTGTAGGATACTTTGGACAAAGTCCTAGAAAATGCCTCATTTGTGATAAATAAGCTAGTAGTTGAAGAACGTATTGGAGTTGCTTTTTTCTACTGGATATATGAGTTGATAGGGTAATTTCAAATATTATATGCATAGTATCCTGCTCAAGATCATTAAATCATTTAACTGTATATGTTTCCTTGTAGCACTCCTTAGGACATGAAAAGAGATTTTAAGACATCAGAAAAGAAATAGATTAGCATAGCTGGTTATTAATCTGGGAATTTCAATAGATGAATGTCATATTTAAAACTTGGCCTCTTTAATTATTTATGCCTAATGGATGTCTCCTTTTTTTTTCAGTAGAAAGGATACTGCTGATTTAAATGCCCATGAATTACCGCCTCAAAGTGCACTTAAAAATTTTCTCAGTCCTAAACCCCCAAATTATGGGAAAGGAGATAAAACAGCTGTTACTGCTGTTGTGTCAGGGAACATTTATTTGGCTAGACAGCTTTTTTTCATACTACTTACAATAATATGTGTTTCAAAAGTACAGATTAGACACAGTGATAAATCTGTATCCCTTCAGTGAGCCTGAGTGTCTGCATTCAGTTACAGCCTTCTTAAAATACAGTGGTGGATTCCTGCTTGTACCATGCTGGCTGAGTCCCAAATTAGTTTAACAATTACTGTTCCTAAAACACCAAGCTTGGTTCAGAGCTGGAATGTGAGACCTCAAAATACTCAACCAGGGTCAATAGATATCTCTTGACACCCACCAAAGGCCTTTGTCTGTTCCCATGTTGCCTTCTTTTTAAAGGTTTCAGTCTATGAACCACACCATTTTAACTGACCTTATTTCTTCAATTTGTTTTTATTTTGATAAATACATGCTGCTGCCTTGCATTGGTCTGCATGTCTGGAAGGGTGTTTTCTTCATCATTTTCCCATGAAAGCTCTAAAGCAGCTCTGTCCTTTGTCCCCTTTATTTGTTCCTAGTATCAAAATAATCTCCACACTATTAAACTAGCTTTCCTGAGTCACCCTAGACTTCCTTCTCCTGTAGAGATGAAAATCTCAATATATCTCTCTGGATATTTTGGAATCAAGACATCAGTTCAAATTCAGTATGGTTAAAGACAGCTACCAGCCTTTCCTTCCAAACCTTCCCTAAGTCCTCATGTGCAGATAAACTAGATATTATACATTGATTCTGTACATAATATCTTTGAGATAAGGTGTTTTCTGTCCATCCATGGCTAAAACTCTCACATAAACTTTATTTTGGATCTGAACTATAAAAGTCCTTTTCTGTGAACTCGGTAGATTCAATATGATACTGCTGTTATCCACTCAGGATGCTGCTCCACCTTTTTTAAATTATCTTCAACATAAGCTGATAATTTTGAATGTCCCTTTCAGCTTAACCACAGCCTCTTCTCATCTCTCATTTCCTACTAAAATGTCCATTTTATTCCAAACAATCCATGATGATAGATTCACAGTGTTTTTGTTTTTTTTTTAAAGATACTTCTGCCAAAAATGCTGGTCAGTAGTTGTTACTGTTATTTCGTTCTCAGCATCCTTCTGCTTTTCTGTGTCTAGAATTGGGATTTTTGTCTGATTTGTTTAGAGTGTAAGATGTTTCTGGCCAGGATGCCCTTGTTTTACTCTGTTTATAGTACAGTGTGAGTCTGATCCGTGACCAAAGTTCCTACAGCTATGGTAAAACAAGTTGCAATAGATGGGTTTCCCTGACTTCATATCTTCATATGCCCTTTTCTGTTGTTGTTGTTTGGGGTTTTTTGGTGGTGTGGGCTTTTTGGGTTTTTTTGTTTGTTTGTTTGTTTTTGTCCTTACTGTTACTGGTTATAAAGGGATCAGATTCTTTTCTGTAACACCAAATGCTGGTTGACACTAGAGGAATGAACTACTGAAAAATTAAATGTCATAACTAAGTGCTTACAGGAACTGAGATTTCTGAAGCTGTAAACAAAAACAAGGATTACATGAGAAAGAGACGTTTTCTTGAAGACTATCTCTGCTGATGTTTTACATCTTACTTTTCTTTGGGGGGGGGAACAAATAAACCACAATAAAATAACACCCATTCCCTCACTCAATTTTTTCTGCCTCCTCAGGTCTTCAGAGCTGAGTCATCTCTTTTGTGTATTTCCCACCATTTTCAGTCTCCTTGACTTCTGTCTTTCCATTTTCATTGGAGTTCTTAGGACAATTTCCAATTTTAACATTGTTTTTCCAACATTATGTTTCTCCAATAAAATTCTTCCCTGTGTGTTTCTATAGTCAGACCATTTATTTCAATAGCATATTGAGATTTATTCCAATCTTCCACAGTGAGAAGGTTTTGGAACGGCAGCCATTTAAGAAAAAAAAGGAAAGTAAATACAATTGGAACAAATCTAATATGAATATATCAAGCTTATAAAGTTGGCATTGATTTGCTGTTTAGTCTAACTACTTCTTCTAATTGCAATATGCATACATGATATTCCCTTTGTTCATTTTTAGCTTTTTGTAGGCACCATATAGACATTTTTGTATCTTCTCCAATATTTTTAATAGTTTCCAGTGACTATTCACAGACTAAGCGAGAGCTTCATTTTGAGCCAAATAGTGTCTGTTCTGCTTTCCAACCTATATGTTATTTGCTAGTTATTTGAATGTCGTAGCCTCTTTGGTTGTACTTTCTTCTATCCTGTTTTGTCTACCCTGTCTATATTCTATTCTTATAACCTTCAGAGAATGTTTTTTTGGGCCCTATCCAAGGCTGTATTTGTTCAGGTGAACTTCAGGAAATTTCAGGGTAAAATAATCCTTCATTCTAACAGTCCGTGGAGAATTTAAATAGATCAATCAAAATTATGTCAGGTATTACTGTCTGGGGTTATAAGTAAACCAATGTTTAGGGAGGAAAACTGTCTAAACAAATGAATGTCTATGAAGTTAATACTTGGGAAGATCTATGAGCAAGAGGAAAAACCATTGTATCATCTTTTCCATCTCATATATTAGTTAATCCAAAGTGTGTTGTTTGACGTCTCCATTTCCTGTTTGGGTAGTGCATATGTACTAAGTTCTGGTGATGAGTTATTTGTTTGTGCAGTTGGATTTCAGATAATCAAAATAAAAATGTTTAGAGCTGCACATCAAAGCCAATATCGTAATTAGTTAGCATTAAAAATTCTCTACTTCGATAGAAGGAAATAACAAGTTCCTCACACCAATTCCAAATAAATAAGCATTTCAGATTAAGAAAACGATATGCTATGCTTAGATCTGTCTGGTCCCAAACCTTGGCCTTCGGGACCAAATCAGGGGTTTTCAGAGTGCAGCTTCCTAAAATTCCTGGTAAAAATTGCCTGTTCTTGGCTGGTTTTTTAACC
This sequence comes from Larus michahellis, assembly GCF_964199755.1. NCBI lineage: Eukaryota > Metazoa > Chordata > Aves > Charadriiformes > Laridae > Larus > Larus michahellis. Next base: position 25,702,700 of record NC_133930.1, read on the forward strand.
TCCAGAGTGATTCAGGCCCACAACCTGACAAACCAATCTTGCCACACAAATTTCTGCATCCAGGATAGTGTGGTAAAAAGCGACTGTACTGATCTGTGCCGATGATCAGGCAGCACCCGGTGGAGTTGGACTATCCAATAGCCCAAATTAAAATGTTCTAAGCCATGGTTGCCTTTTGTATTACATGCAGTACTTTGAGTCTGTAATCAGTTTCTTAAAATCTTTATCATAGTGTTCTATGGGTTATCATTGCCTTACTGTCTGGTTTCATCATTCCCATTAGTAATTACTATACAACTGCTAACCCTGCACATAAACACTAACCGATAGCAGGACTGTGTAAGTGTTCCTGTGTAACTGTTCCCACTGTGTATTTTGAAACAGCAGTCAATTTTTAAACAATTAATGGAGGAGGAAGAAGAGGCTGCTGCTTCCATTGGATCCACTATCACAGCAACCATCACAACATCACTCTTTATCCTGTCTGTAAATTGCAGTGAGACTTACATGTGATTTGGACACACATGGGTGCCTATGTTTGGAAGCAAACTTAGTAAATTAATATAACAAGGATGTATTAATAACTATTTCCTTTCATTCTAGGTAAGCTTTATTAAATCATTAGGCACTTTATCTTTTCAGGACTTAATAGATGATCAGTGAGAAAACTGATCTTTGTTACAAGAATAATTGCAATGCAGGTTTTATACTTTCTGGTTTCATGTTATTGATGGACCATCACAGTTCTAATGTCCTTTTGAAACAGTGTGGGGGATTTATCTGTTTGGGAAAACACTCTGATCTGAAAGTAGTAGAGCCATTTATTATGGAGACAGACTAGCTCAAAGCGTACTCAAAAACTGGAATGCAAAAGGTCTTACAGCTTTTTGAAAATTAGTATGTATATTGTGTTAATTTTGTATTATCAGGTAACATCGTGACCACTCAATTTGTGTGAAGTCTCTAGGGTTAAAATATTCTTTAAACAGATGTTTATTTTTGGACAGGCCTATTGAGTTGTCTCCTATTGTATGTTAAAGTAGCTGTTCTCAGAGGTCACAGAGAGTTCAGCTTTACAAAGACACCCTTATTTTGTAGAAAATGAATCTTCAGCGTCTTTAATAGGAACTAATAAAAATATCTGTTATAAAACTTTTTTAGAACGTGTCGTCTGATGACTTGTCCAGAGAGAAAGGGGAAGGGTAGTCTTGGGGTACAAGTTTGGACAATAAACATAAACATGAAAGCATATGCTCTGTTTTCACTACGTGTAGATACCTGTGTATGTTTTTAACGTTTCTGCCGCAGGACCATCATTCTTATTTGTGCTTGTTTCTTCGTCCTAAACCTACATACTTAGGAAAACATTGGTTTCCTGAGCAGCAGATGCTACTCTCAAAGGCAGGGATCCATCCACGGGACCCAGCTGGCTGGAGTGTGCCCTCGCAGCTGAGGAGTTTGGAGTCCCCGGCTGACAGCAGGGCCAGCCCGCACCCATCCCTCTCTGTCCTCAGAGTGAAAGAGTAATTCAAGCTTGAAACCACAGCTTCAAGTAAACAGTAAAAGAGAACGCTCCGATAGCTGTGGAAAGAGAACTCCGTACTTTTTCCCAGGGGGAGGACAGCTGTAGCTGCGGCAAATCGCCTTTCGCATTGCTGTCTCTGAGGTACCAAGAGTGATTTATTTTACTGACCTGCTTAGCGGCTGGCTTTATCTATTGCAACAGCCAGCTCCAATCTGTGGGGCTGACGCCGAGGAGCGTGGTCTGGTCAGGCACCTGTCATCTCCTTGCAGCTACCGGTGTAGGAGATGGGGCACGACCATGGGGAACAGCATGGGCACGTGGGGACACCTCTGCGACGAAACCTTGCAGGTGTTTTAAATGAGTATCGCTGCTAGTAGGCACGTATGTGCTTAGCACGAAGGATCTGAAGACACTTTAAAAATCCCAATATTCTTGTAAAGCCTCGGTCATCATTGTGTTCCATTGAAACTGGAGGAGCGCTAACTGGGAATTTTAAAGGGAGACTGGTGGGAAATGATTGGTTCTGAGGGGAAAAGGTTTGAAAACAGAAAGTTTGCAGACAATTTCTAAGGCATTTTCCTACAATGTAGGTTGTGTAAGTATTAACTGCATTTTTTTCCCGAAGGTCTAGACTGAGAGGAATGTTTGGGAAAGTGGGGGGAGTTGGTGTTTACCATTCCCGCTTTATATTCAGCGTGTCCTCTGTGCCTCGGTCCAGTGGGGCGGATTATCTATTACGATGAGGAGCGAAATGGTTAATATCATTCGTGCAGGCCGGTGGCCGTTCTTAGCCGGCTCCCTCGGCGGAGGCAGGTGAAGGGGCCGTGGGTGAATGAAGCCGCCGGGATGGCGGGTCCGCCTTTATTCGGACTCTTTCCAGTGGCTCTCCCCTTTGGCCAGCCCGCCGGGAGAGCTGTGACACGGACCAGGGGAGGGCATACCGGGCCGCCCGTGGATGAGATGCCCGGGCGGCCCAGACCGGGCCGGACGGGGCCTCCCCTCACCCGGCCCCGCGCCGGGCGCCCTCCCCCGCCGCCGGGCACAGGCTCCCCATGGCGTCCCGGCGGTGTGAGGGCGGGGGACGTCAGTGTGAGGGGGCCGGTCCTGGGAAGGGCAGGGCGGCCGCGTCCCGTCCCTCCCCGCCCCTCGGCTCCCTCCCTCCCTCCCGCCGGCTGGGGGCGGCCGGGTCGGGCGCTCGCCGGGATCCCATTCCTCCTTCCTCGGTGCATGGTCGCGGCGGGAGCGGGGGAGGGCGAGCCCGGTGGGGCGCGGGCCGGAGGCGGCGGGAGCGGAGCCCCAGCGCGGAGGAGCGGCCACTGCCCGGCGGAGGTGAGGAGGAGGAAGAGGAGGCGGCGGCGGCAGCGGCGCCGTCGCCGCTGAAGTTGTGGAGGGAAGGAGGGAGGACAGGAACCGCTGGCTGCCTTTCCATTCATTGACCGTGCGGCGGCCGGGCTGCAGCTCCCCTTCGTCCGGGGCCGGTAGCTGGGAAACTGCCCGGGGGTGGACGAGGCACGGCGCGGAGGTGGCGGCGGGGGACGGGGCTGTGGCGCCGCTGGGGAAGCGGTGGGGCGGGAGGGCGCCCGCTCGCCCCTTCCCCGCGGGGCGGCGGGGAACCAGGGCGCGACCCGGCGGGCGGCAGCGGGGCGCCCGGAACGGCCGGGCTCCCTCCTTCCCTCCCTCCTCAGCGCGGAGGTGCCGCCGAGCAGCCAGCCCAGGCGGGCGGGGTGCCCCGCGCACACGTAGGCAGCACTGGGCGGCCGCCGTTGCCGTGGGGGTGTCAGTCGCCGCGGGGAGGGCGGCGGGGGGCTCCCGCCCTCCCCCCTGTTCCTTTTCTGTGGGAAGCGCCGTGAGGAACGGGGCGGGAACGGGGGGGAGCCGGGGCGGGACGGGACGGCGGGGTCCCATGAGTCTCACGCTCTTCGTGCGGGACGGGGAGCGTGAGGAGGGGAGGCGGCGGGAGCCGGGCTGCCCCCGGCCAGGCCTGCGCCCACCGGCCGCGGCACCTGCGGCCTCTCCCGAGGAGGGCGGGCGGGAGCCGGTCGCCTCCTCAGCGAGCTGCCTGGGGGAGACAGGGTTCAAAGCTCACCTTGGCGCCTTCCCACCGCCGGCGTGTTCTTCCTTCCCCTCGCCGTGCTGGGCTCAGTTCTCGAGGAGGAGCGGGAGTATCGCCTTTCTTAGGGCGCTTCAGGAAAGGGCAAGAAGTGCACGGCACAAGTTGCCGGCGAAGGTTTGTTGGTGGTATAAGGTGTCGCTCCGAAGGAAGCCGGTAACAGACTGCTGAGGTTGGATCCCCTCAGTCAGGAGTTGTGGGGGCCTGGGAGCAACATCAAGGACAACACCACGGGCTGGCAGCGCGGTGTCCGGACAAGTGTGCGGTACCTGGTGGCAGAGCAGCTGGGGTTGCTCCATCGCAGGAGGCTCACACCCAGCCAGAAGGAAGCAGATGAGATGCTGTGCACGTCCTGATGGGAGATGTGTATTAAGAATAGCTGGAAAAAAAATTAAAAAGCTCTAGCAGACCTCCTCTAGAGGAAAGTATTATATATGTTAATTAAAAGGTTTGGCTTTCTGAGGGAGACATTCCTAAGCTCCATTACAGATACCTTAGTGAAGATACCTCCTTGGTCCCAGTCCTGTGCATTCTCACATCTGCAGTGAGCTCTTTTGTTTTCAGGGGATTTGTTTTCGTAGTAGAAGCCTTATAGAGCTGTAATGCATCGAGGCCTAAATAAAACACACAGTGTGCACCAAGAGCGGCTTGTTAGAAAGTGTCAGTGATGCTAAAATCAATGTCCTGCTTTATTCTTCTGAATAAAACATGCTACAAAAATACAATCCCTGTTAATCGCCGGCACTTTCTTGAGTATTTTCTCCATGTCTGCCCACTGTTAGATGCAGGATATAAACAGACCGTCATTCTGTTCTGCTAGGGCAGTTGTTAATGAGCGAGTTTTATCTCAGATGTGGTGTCGTGGGACCATTCTTTGATTTTCATTGTATATGCTAATTGCAGCCACTCCAGCTTTAATCACATCACTGCTTTCCTTGACAAGTTTTCTCTGTCTGGGTCATGGGGTGGGTTTAATCAGTACTTCGGAAAGTGCCCACTTTATCTTTTTTTAGTTAATCATCTGTTTCTATTAAGAATTCTGGGAAATGCTTGAGTGATGATGTACCCACATGTTGGGTAAGTAACTGTAGTGTGTCATTTGCTTTTAAGACCATAAATCACTGTGACTGGATGCAGCATTCCTATATCAGAATGTTACAGTCACTTCTTTTTACCTATTTAATCAAAACATATTCCTCCACATCTATGTCCCTCTTGATTGTGCTGGGCTGGTAAATTTGGATGAGGAATACTGCCGCCAAAGACTGAAAGGAAGCCAGTAATTGGCACGATCCTTTTTCATGTTCTAGCTTGTAGCTGTGAAAATTGCTTGTGGTGTTCTGTAATACAGTAGGACAATGACATACTAAGCGCTATATGCTATTGCATCAACAGAAGGTGGTTGGATCGCAGGTGACTGTATAGCTCCCACCAGGCAAGAAACCCGATGTTTCATTTTGCATACAGTGTAGACATTATTGTTTAAATAATAATTACATGAAAAGAAGGATTCGTTATTTTTCTGAGTGATGTGAAAAACATAATTATTATTCATCAAAATCTGTATTTCCAGAAGTTTCTCCTTTGTTAGACAGTCAGTACCAGTTGGAGGGCTCCCCAGTGACAGAGATGTGGTGGTTGCGATGAGGGGATGTGTTGAACACGGGATGGCAGCTCCTAGCTGATGTAAGATTCCTGGTTATCCACTGTAGGCAACAACAAATTTCTAGGAATTTCAACCTCAGCATCTTAAAGCCAACTCATTACAAAAGGAAAAGGGAAAAGTCTCTTCACGTAGCAATAGCCCCCACTGGAACGGCTGGGCTTCCCCCTTGCCATTCCACAGTCCCAGAGCTGTTTGTTGGAGCTCAGAGGGGAGGTGAGGATGGCTGCTCCGCTGTCCCCAACTGTCCTTGCTTGCCATGTACACGTATGCGTCCACAGGCACATGCACACATGGCTCCTTTTGTTGGCTGACCCTTTGCACCATCCAGCCTGCAGAGAGGAGAGCAAAGGAGAGCAGCTTCTGAACTGCTGGTGGCATTTGGCAATGAGAGAAGCCGTTTTGTGCCCCCCATTCCTTCTGTCCCCATGAACAGGGGCTTTCTGTGTCTTCCCATTTGCCACTTTTCCGCTCTGTTTTTGGTGCCTGCCTTCCCCCACAACAGTTCCCATTTTTCTGCTTTCTGCCTAGGGGATAAATCATTTGGGTGTCAACATTTTGAAGTCACTTAGGAACAAGGGCAGAGGTGGTGGAGCGGCTGGAAGGTGTTACTGGCTCTCAGAACCCTTTCTTTGATGCAGAGACAATTGCTGATGTGATTATAGCTGACAAGTCTGTTAAAATGATGCCAAAGACTTTTGCTTGGATTATTTCTCCCTTCTGGTTTTCCAGCTTTCACAAAATTTGACAGGATTCTCCCAGGTCATGGTGCCTAAAATCTTCACTAGAAATTTGGAACTAACAGGGTTAGTTCCAAAATCATCTTCCTACATACAGATAAACTTGAATTAAGCTGAATGTAGGGCCTTTATAAAGCACAGATAAAAAAAACCTAGTGTTATTATCATTTGTCTTTTAAAATTGCTGGGGAAGTATAGTCAGATACTCCAAAAGCTGCATAAAGAACAGTTCTATTATTTTATTTTGAAACAGTCTTCTGAGTAAAGCAAATAGTTTCAGTCATTTTCGTGTTACGTTATTGAAAGTAATTAATGCATTTTGGAAAACGCTGCTGATCTGAGATCTCAGGTTTTTTTAATTGCCTGTGTTTCTCCCTATGTTTAGACTTTAGGAGGTCAGACATAAACTATGAGTAAGCATTTCAACGCCAGTTAATCAGAGAATAATCAATTTTCCTAGAAGTATTTTCCTGGGAGATAATTTTGTGGAAGGTAATTCCAAAGAAAACAAAATCCACAATGAGAAAATTATTAAACTATAAATTTGCTGCATAGGCAAGCAAATGACTGCAAATATCCCCAATCTGTGTGAGTAAATCAAGAATATATCTGAAATTCTGAGCTCAGGGAATACATGTAACAACTGGGCAGTTACCTTTTCCATGACCGAGCACAAATAAATCATGGCAGAAGATATTTAGAGACTGTTGTGCTTTTCACACAATCTATAAAATCCAGTTTCTGATTCAGTAGATGTAGTAAAAAATAAAATACCCTCCCTACAGTCTGTTACTAAAGATTAATTTCTCCAGGTTTCCCTGTATTCTGGCCTTAATAATCATACCATCTTTCTCAGCTTGGAGCTGTGTAGTAGTTAGATATGAGTCTTCAAAGGAGAATCACACATGTTTAGACATAACTGCATGAGCAGAGAGCTGCAGCGATATTTGTTCCTTAAAACATTTCCTATTTATATTGGTTTAAATGTTGATGTGTTAGCGTTTTCTTTGAGGCCCATGGTGAAAGCATGGAAACTAAATGACAAACCATGAAAATGAAATACTGTAAAAAGATGTGAAAAATGTCTTTGAGAAAGGGCCATATTGTGTTGCAGCCGGTGAGAGGACTGCAATAAATGAACTAAGACACACAAGAAAGCCTTACTTTAAGCTGATTTTTCAGATCTTTTCATTTTCACCTTTTATGGCTTCTATTGCTCAGAAAGGATTAATGAAGCAATATTGTTGAAGCAGCTGCACAGCCTCCTTTGCCATTGGTATCAATGCCCCATTTCAAATTATTTTGTCTTAATGCTATCTTATTACAGAATCATAGAAATGTTTAGGTTGGAAAAGACCTTCAAGATCATCTAGTCCAGCCCTTAGCTAGCACTGCTGAGTCCACCGGTAAAACATGTCCCCAGGTGCCACATCTACACGTATTTTAAATACCTTCAGGGATGGTGACTCCACCACTTCCCTGGGCAGCCTGTCCCAATGCTTAATAACCCTTTCAGTGAAGAAATTTTTCCTAATATCCAATCTAAACCTCCCCTGGCGCAACTTGAGGCCATTTCCTCTTGCCCTATCAGTTGTTACTTGGGAGAAGAGACTGACCCCCACCTCGCTACAACCTGCTTTCAGGGAGTTGTAGAGAGCGATAAGGTCTGCCCTCAGCCTCCTTTTCTCCAGGCTGAACAACCCCAGCTCCCTCAGCCGCTCCTCGTAAGGCTTGTGCCCTAGACCCTTCACCAGTTTCGTTGCTCCTCTTAAAGACTAAGTAGGTATTGTTTATCCATGTTTTATACATGGTATCTAACATCTTATCAGTGAAAATGTCTTGGGTTTGAGTTAGCTTTAGAGGTCACTAATTGGCCTTCATGCTTGCTGACAGCTGACATTGCATACATTGTGTGTGTTCTCATGCATCATTTATTCACCAGTAACAGTACTAATGCTGTTGCTCTATTCCAGATGAATAACAGTAAGTTTTGTAGATAAAATCATATAATAGGCTTTAATAGAACAATTGATGTTTATTTTAAAGTTTGACTGCAGGTTGTTGGCCTTTTCATCTTGCAAGATTCTTTTTGATCCTGAGTGGGTTCTTCTGTTATGGTGCTTTAGAAAAAAATCTCCTAAGTTTACTGCTAATAGAAGTAGTCAAAGTGAAAATTGTAGCAATTAACCTGGGCCTGGTCTGAACTGAATATTGCATAGGCTTATTAAATGCTATACAGTTTTTAAACCAGCTTCATTCAAGTAGTATGGCTTTTCAGGGTGGCTGAGACTTTATGCAGCTGCGACAGAGCTTTCTTGGTTCAGCTTCTAGGCATAATCCCTTAAACCTGTTTGGAAAGAATCACCTGTGATGTGGGAGGATAAATTCAGTCTCTGTATTTGATCTTCTGTTGAGATTGCAGATGGGGTGCCAGTTGGTGCCATCTGTGTTTATAGATTTTGCAATAGTATTCAGTGGGAGATTATCTGAAAGCCAAATCAGTTTACATAGGTCAGTGAATTGCAGCTTGCAAGGCTTATGTCTGGGGTCATTGTAAACAGGTTTTTCAGAGTTTTCAGTGAACTTTCAGTTGTCAAAATCTGACCTCATCTCTGAAGTGTGTGGTGGTGCTAATGCACCGATTTTATATGATGGCAAATGCATTTGAGAGAAGCTTTATTTTAATGGTTCCATGCTCTTGTTTTGTCTCTCGGCATGTGTGTGTTGCTTTGATGCATCCTGTACAAACTAAGTTTGTGGAGGGAAAGCTGTAGCAAAAATATTTTAATATATAGGGGTGGTGGGTTTTTTCCCCTGAAATGTTAACCAAGTGACATATATATGCAGTGCTGTAAATCTTGTCACTGTTCCTGCATTAAAGTATCTGTGTAAGAGACGGTGCTACAGATAAGAGTACAATTTGTCAGTTGCCTGGAGTTTACTAAAGCAAGATTTGTACAGAATTTCTCAAGAGAGTTCTTTATGTGCAAAGAACAGCAGCATCTTTTTGCACAAGTATTAGTACTGATGAATAGTATGTACTGAATTGTGCTTGTGATATAAACAGTGGACGGTATCTCCAATATAGTATGCAAATACTATAGCTCTGGAAGCCTTCTATGGAACTCATTTATTTAATAAATTTAGGCAGTAAGCGTACATGGTCATTGTGATAATTTTAGCAATTGTAACTCTATTTTAGAACAGACGTCTGATAAAACCTGAGCATCATTCTGCACAGGCAAGTCTGAATAATTTAAAGTTTACAAGAAAATTTCAAATGTAAGTTCAAGTCTAAATATGGTAACCTATTCTTTTATAGCTTTTATATGTTGAGATTAGTTGCACATATGTGCAGTTGGAGTGGGTTATGGAGTAGACACAAGCAAGTAACCTGAAAAAGTAAGTTCATATTTCCTCCAAACTGACACAAAACCTTGTCCATCTCATCTTGAAGAGTCTTAATTTTAAATTCAGTCATATTTGTTGTTTTGTTTCTGTGCTTTTAGAAGATTGGTTTAACTTACGGGTTCAACAGCAAGTGATGGGCCCAGTTTGGAATGATAATGAATTTATAGTTTTATGCTCAATAGGAAGTTTCATGCAATGGTATGTCTCTTCTCTCTTTGCATTGATTTTTCTCAGGACATTGTTTCTCTGATACGGTTGACCTTCAAAGAGTTAACAAAGGTCTCATTTTTCTCTGTGCTAGGTGTTCTTTAAGCTACTAATGTACATAGTACATGACAGCTAGCGTGCAAGATTTTCCACACGCTGCCCAGCTGATTGCTCTGCTGAGATGCTAGATAATTTAGCAGAGGTAGCCAGTTTGCAGAAATGTGTATGAGGTTTGTGTTGCGCATACGTGTTTATTCAGTCATTAGTCATGATCATGACTGCATAAAATCAGTGTAATTACCTTCAACCAATCTTTATATCTAAGTGACCCAGACCACATTCCATGACAGCCCTGACAGCTTGAATTAGAGTTAGCCTTTCATCGCAGCCAAATTTGGAGTACAGAAATATCCAGCCTTTCTTGAGCTTGCTCAGTGCAAGAATGGGACATGTTAATGTGAAAGAGTGAAAGTCTAGTCTAAAACAGAGCCTTAGGAATGTTCTTATTCATTGGCATTCAACCAGCGCATATCAGTGGAGTTTCCCTAGTTTTTCTGTTGCACGTTGCATGCATTGCACAGTGGATGTGCAATCTGTTGCTTTCAGGGTGCATCAGGAGTGTCACACGTGCATATATGGACTGTACTCTGCACAGTATGCATCTGCTTCCAAGCCACATTTCAAGAATGTTTGGGGAAGGTCAGGGAATATAAGCCCGTGCTTTCAGCACAATTTGTCCATATCTTGGCTGCTCGTCTTCCTTTCTTTCCACAGGCTTCTTGGAGTTGGGCAGGGAAGGGGTCTGGATGAATAGTTTATGTGTGAGAAGGTTGTTTATAACCTCGTTTTTTCCAAGGCATCCCTGTAATTCTGGGGCGGTTTTTTTGTTTTGTTTTTTTTTTTTTGTTAAATCACTGAAAAGAAGTGATTCTGCCTCAGTTCCCAAGGAAAAGATCATAAAAAAAACAGGACTGGAAGAGGTCTTATGAAGTCATCTAGTCCATTCATCTGCCTCAGGTTAGGATCATCCACATCTGTCATCTGTGACTGTTTCTTAAGGAATTTAGCAGTCTCCCTTACATCATCCTGCCATGAGAAAATTGTCTTTTCATGTTATCCAATTCACACCTCTCTTGTTGCAGTTTAACACCATAACTGCTTGTCCGGCATCTGTCTTGGACAAAGCAAATAATTGTTTTTCTTCTTACAACATGTTTTATTATGTTTCTTCTTAACTATCATAGCGTGCTATTTCTTTACGCCCAATTCTTTGACCTCACATGTGCTGTTTGCTCTATACCTTTTATTTTTGTTTCTTTTCTTTGGGTTGTCTTCCATTACTTCACTTCTGTCTTGTTCTGCCCAAGTTAAGACTCTGTTCTACTTGAGGTTTTCATGGTGTTGAATAAAATGGAATGGAATTGTCTTCATACGTGCTGACACGATGCATGTCTTCTTTGCAGCACTGTCACTCTTTTTCATGGTCAGGCAGTGATCCACCAGGTCTTCATCCAAGAACACAAGTTCTAAGACATTTTTCTCACTGATCATTTTATAGCTGGTTATTTCTGCCTAACTGTACCATCTTTCACATGTTCTTACTGAATATGACCCTGTTTCCTCAGGTCATACCTCCAGTTCGTCATTTTGAGTTCTCATCTTTTCCTTCAATAAGCATATTGACTTTTCTAGATTAACATTGTCTGGTAATGGAATAGCTTACTTTATCACATCATATGGATCCTGGAAATACTGAAACAAATATGCTTCGGAAACCTTACTTAAAAAAAGGGAAGACATTTCTAACTAAGTCTCTTTTTTCTGCTTATAACGATCCTTTTCAGGGAAGGAAATGTAAAGGAGAGAGAAAAATTTAGGACAAAGTATTTTCCTTGTCATGCAAGTGTTTTAAATTAGCCACATGTATTGAAGAATCTGTGGAAAGAAAAATTCACCAGACTCCTGGTAGTCCTGTGGACTGGGGAAAGCAATTCATGCCGATGCTAATGCTGGAGGGAAACATTCTTTCTCCTCAGGTCTATCCATTAGTTTACAGGTGATGGAGGTAAATATTTTCACAAGAAACTTGTGGCCTCCATCCTTGTTTATTTTTGTAATGTTAATACTAGTTCATTGTATAATGGAAGCTCACTAAAAAATGCACTTTCAGGGCTAGCAGCTGTAGTTTAAAAAATGCAAGTTGTGTGTGAAAGAGGAAAATAGAAAGGTCAAACTCTGGCACAATTATATGTTGATAAGAAGGCAGGTTAAAAAAGAATTTGAGGAGTAAGTCAAGGAGTAGGAAGTCTGATGCAGAGACTGTAGGGCCAACAGATTATTGAAGAATAAAAAGAACATTCAGGGAAGGTAAGGCCATAGTAGAAAGACTAAGTGCATATTTTGATTTTCTGTTCACAGTTGAAGAAGTTGATGGAGGTTTCTGCACTGGAGTTCTTTTCTATGTGAGACTCATTAGAGGGTCAGTCTCAAACTGAAATGTTGGCAGGAGACAGAGAAGAATTGGCAAAAATGAACAAGAGCAAATTGCCACATTCAGATTCACTCAGGAATGAAATAACTGCTGATTGTGCTGTTAACAGCTGAAAATGGTAAATGCGTGGCAGTTTTAGTGGGATACCAGGAGAGATTTGGGAACTACAGAGCAGCGTGCTGGCCATCTGTAACACACAGGTGTACCAAGGAGTAGACATAGTGAACACCTGTATAAATGCAAGGTAATGGGAGCGAGCTAATATGATTTTTTGAAGGGGAAATAATGCCTCGTCAACCTGGAGGCATATAGATGATGGAGATCAAGTTTTATTTTTAGACTTCTTAGGTTTCAGAAAGACTCTCAAGGAAAGCAAGCTGCCGTGGTGGGGGGGGTTAGTGAAGTTTCTTACGTGGATTCTGCTGTCTTAAGCAGAAAACCGAGGGTAGATATAAATGGTTTCTTGCCACAGTACAGGGAAGTTACCAGTGGAGATGCATGTGATCTGTTGTAGTGCCTCTACTGTTCGTTTGTTCATGCATGATTCAGAAGAAAGGGTAGATTATAGAGTTTCCGTGTGCTGCTGCGTTATTCAGGGTAGTAAACAACTGTAGAAATACTTAAGACCAAGTAACTAGGCAATAAAACAGTATATGCAACTTGGTTGTGAAGAAAAACTGATGATGTATCAGGGGCAGGGAGAGCAGACCTACCTTTGCTTGTAAAGCAATGGTCTCTGAGCTGGCTGTTACCTTCTGGATATAAGAAAGACTCTACATTTGTAATCAATAGTTCCACAAGTATGTCACAGTCAAAAAAGCAAACAGAGTGTTAGAAATCTGGGATTTTATAATTCTGTCTTAAAGGAATAGAGCACAAATCCACCATTTGTGTTGATGGTGTACCCACATCTTGAGTGTTGTGTGCATTTCTGGACCACCATCTCAAAAAGGATCCATGAGAAATGGAAAAGATCCAGAGAAGTGCTGCAAAGACAATCAGAGATGCATAACACCTTCCATACAAAGAACAGTTAAGTTGATGAGGAAAATGGACATCTGGGAGTACAATGATAATTTTATAAAACCATGAATGGCATGGTGAGGGTGATAGGGATCAGTTGTCCGTTGTCTCTCCCACTGCAAGAACTAATGAGCATGGAAATGAAACTAGCAGGTGTTTGGTTCGGGTTGGCAAAAAGAGGAGTTTTGTTTTGCGCACATATCATTAAGTTGTGTAACTCCACAGGATGTGGTGGAATACTGAAAATTTATACCAATTCAAAGGGAGTCTGGACAAAATGAATGGAAGAAAAAGTCTGTAGAGAATTATAAATACATAAGTGTGACCTCTGACTTTGCAAGTCCCTGAGCTGCAAATTGTTGGAGACTGGAGAGTATTTGGGGAAAGTATGACTAAATGCTTACACTATTCTTATCCTCTTCCCCAGACATCTGCTTTTGGCTGCTCTTGGAGACGGGGGTACTGGATAGAAGATTTGACCTGGCATAATTTTAGATTTGTCTTTTCAAATTGTAAAAACTCAAGACACATTTTTCTGTGACTTAGCAGCTCAGGGTAGCATCTTGCAAATCTTGTACTTTGTAGACCAAAAGCCTCCTATTGGTTTTCCTTATAATTTAAGACAGAAGTACATTTTTAACAAAACACAAAAATTACCATGAACATTTGTCTGTCTCCTGTCAGTTGGCGTCAGCTACAAATTATGTTTCATTTCACTCATGCTAAACTGCCAGATGAGATAATACATATTGTCTCGTTTAGGGAATCTAAGCAGCTATGTCTGTAATCCTGACTTGTTTTTTCTGATTTATTTCTCCTACACGTGTGTGAAATTGTGCTTAATATGGAAGTTTTTTGTTTCTCTGCCCTTCTCCCTTCTACTATAGATACATTTTAACTGTTGACATGAACACAAAATATGTGAGATTCCCTGCAGAGTTAGAGAAAAGACTGAAAGCTGTTAGGTTTCTGATTGGGACAGAGCAGTATAGAGGGAGGAGGGTGCTGTGTTACTTATTTTTCTGCAGACACTGATTTACTGGATTGAGTTAGAGTGTTAATTCAATGGTACTTCTCTAGGGCACTCACCAGCAGATCAAAAACGCATAACAACATGATGCAGACATCTCACATAAACATACCTCGTCAGCCCAAATTTTGGTGTTAACCTTGTACTAGTAGGTTTTCTGCTCGGTCAGATACTGTTTGTCTCTCTGCAACTCAGATGATGCCAGACCAGGTATTGTTCATCCTCCTTCAGCTGGCATGGAGTCAGCATGAATGCAGCATCCTGCGCTCTGGCAAACTTGACAGAAATGTGATTGTGTCCACACCTGCTCGGGGGTGAATTTATTGTGTGTTGATCATACCAGATGGTAATGTACCAGATGGTAATCTGGCATTAATGAGGACACTGCCATGTGTTGCACATGCATTCTTTACTTTTCTGTCATGTATTAATACATTTAACTCACTTTTGCTGGGTTTTCCGAAGTGGCTCTAGGGGTTAAATTAACAATGCCTTTCACTCCAGACTGTATCTGCAGGCTTCTTCATGTCTTACCACCTAAATGTGTCCTCTATTCTTGTAAGACCAAATAAACAGTTTTATCCTCCCTTTCTCTGTGGTCTGAGGCATGGAGGAAAGTAACTTTGACTGGAGGTGGAAAGCTTGTGTGGTGGTTATACTGCCATGTAGCTTTTTTTTTGTACCAGGCGTTAGCCCATTCTGTGTTACCGCAGGTTATCCTGTGCTGCTGTGGTGGAGGCTGGGTTAAAAAGGCAAGGATCATGCAGCTATTAGGAAGTTTTTTCCTGAGCCTTCGTAGTCTGTTCCTACATTTGCTGAAGTAGATTGGTAATATTGAAACTCCATACAGTCTACTTTATGTACCAAAGTGGGCTTTATTGAAATCTGTGGATTTGGAGGTGGAAAAAGAAGGGCAGCTCTGGGTTTGTGTAGGTGAGACTATTGAAGTTTGTTGTAAATAACTGAGAGTGCTGTTTTGTTATTGTTGGGATATTTGTATGTAGTAACTACTTTGATCTCTGCACACTGAGTGAACGTTAATTAATGTTACTACAGCAGAGTTGTTTTGTGACCACCTTAAGAATAAACTGTAGGAAAACCCAGAAGTACTGTCATGTTCAAATATCATCATCTGATACCCGCAAATATTTGAATTGATGTATTTGCATATAGCAAATACAGTTATCTTCTCTGAAGGTTTATTAAAGCTGTGCCAAATGCAATCAGTTGAAGTCAGCAGCATCACAGCTGGGTGTTTTGGAACTGATAAAGAAAGATATGTTTTCTGTTTAGACAGGAAAGTTGTCCAGCTCTGTTGGACTAAAAGACTTCATTGAGGACAAGGGAAGGTTTGGCCATGTCATTATCTGACTATACTGAGAAGTATGTCAGGTAACATGAAGCTACTGTTTAGATATCTAACAGTCTGCCTTTTATCTGAAGAATAATGCAAAGTTCTTTCCTAGAGAATCAGGGAGTATATCTGAGGGGCTCATACTTTAGATACAATCTGTGAAAACAGTCCAAAGAAAAACAATCTAATGATTTTTCTCCACTTAGCCTTCTGCTATTGAGTTCCGGTTGAAAAGAAAGAAAAGAAAAATGGCCTTGTGTCTAGCTATCGATCGATCGATTCATCATTGACCTTAGACATAGTATCTATGATGGTGATTCTTATTCTAGGTTTTTATGTAACCAAAGCGTACTTTTTAGGAGAAAACTGATAAAACCCTCTTTTTGGAGGTTAGATTATGGAAGGGAGATCATTAATTGAATGATACTCCAAAGAAGTCTTTACTCCCCTCCTTTCCTCCTGCAATAATCATGGTTAAAATTTTAAGCACAGTAATAATAATAATAATAATGATGATAGTAAGACATATCTGTCAAGGTTGTCAGACATTAGTTTATTCTTCATTCCTTAATATATTACTCCTGAAGATATCAGAAATTGTCTCAAATGCACAAGAAGTTTTATTGTCATAAAAAATGAATTTAATAGCCAATTAACAAATCTTCTATTTGAAGTTTTTCATTCTGAATCCTTATCTATGGCCATAGAGTTCTCTGCCAGGGGACAATCTGCTTTTGTAGGCACTGATGTTTATTGCTTCGCTTTCCACTCATGCTTGCTTTCGT
This sequence comes from Larus michahellis, assembly GCF_964199755.1. Taxonomy (NCBI): domain Eukaryota; kingdom Metazoa; phylum Chordata; class Aves; order Charadriiformes; family Laridae; genus Larus; species Larus michahellis. Next base: position 25,719,039 of record NC_133930.1, read on the forward strand.
GACTAAGTAGAATATATTGTAGTATGTATAATAGTAGTAATGTATAGTAGAATTTTTTGGTTTTTTTCAGTGAGGATGAAGAGTACAGATTTGCATCAAACAAGCCAGATAATTTCGAAAACAAATGTGTCCCTTTCTAATGTACTTTCCTCTACTGGAAAGACTGAACAAAGACAAAGACTGATCAAAGTCAATGCTGTCATTGCTCCCTTGTGTTTTTCTGTATCTGATAATGTGAAAGGCTATTTATAAGCACTGGTTAATTAAAATCCAATGCATCAGACCCATATCTGTCTCTCTGTCTGGGCTGAGGCATCATTCATCAGCTGAGGGGGAACAGTATATGTGTAGCCATCTTTGCAAACACACGTAATATACTCCATATTATCTCTGAAATCCTCAGACATTACGGCCCATTTCAGGAAGATGTTTGTCTGATAAATGAAGAATGGGCAATTACAGTTGCATTGAATAGCATGGTGAAGCAGTTTGCAGTCTAGGGGGAAACAAGATTATCCAATACTTATTTTTAGTGGGCTGACTTAGGCCATTATGTGCCCCTCCTCAGTGAAGTTCTCAAAAATATAAAGCTTATTTCCCCTTTCTTTTTTAGAAAGCAGTGTTTTGTTTTTAACATTGGTTTCCCATGGTTTCCTGCAAAGCCTCAGGCTCTCAAAACATCTCCTTATTGAGAAAGGAAGCAGGTACAGTCAAGTGTTTGTTTTTTCTAAACGAACTGTAATTGATAAGAATAGCTGAAAACATTACGTGAAATAGTAACAAATAAGTACTGGCTTCATATTCACAGATGTCCTAGAAGGGTCCTGTGTGCAGGGCATTGTCCTTGTAAAGAGATGAACAGGCATAAGGTCTAAGTGGTGGTGCAAGGGTGGATGCAAGGGCTCAACAGACGGACTCTGAAGTCTGGGCTCCTCCAGGCAAAACCCCCGGTGCTCTGCTTTCTCCCCAACAGTTTTCTCTGAGCTTCCTTGCTCAGGGCAGGGAGCGCTCCGTTGTATTTGTATTGCCATGGAAATTCTCAGGTTGTACCTCTCTAATCTCTGTTTATCTCATTACCAGATGATAGCAATTGCCTGTCTGCTGGTCTTGCAGTGAAACTAGTGTCCTGTTTAAAAAATAATAACTATGTCCACCTACTGGTTCTGTCTGCTGTTCGCAACTGGCAACTTCCTAGTCTCTTCGCTGTACACTACCTTTCTGTTTTTGCATATAACTCTAAATTACTTGGTTCTGGATATGTTATATGTCATAGTAGTTTTGGATTTAACTAGTTCAAATTAAATGTTTCTTTTGTTTTAACATGCGCATGCTGTTACACCATTAATGGTTGAGTAATGTAGTAATAGTCTTTGTTTATGAACCAAGAGAGGAATGAAAATTGCTGCTCATCATTGTCCTTAGTGGGTAGATGCTGGTCCATGTTTTAAGCTTTGAATCTTAGTTTTTCCATGCATGCTTTATTTTAGGGGGGTTTTGTCCATGTCTTCATGTGACTGAGATAGATTTAAAGGGGCAAATGGCTATATATGGCTATAGTCAGCCTAAACCTGTCTACGCAGCAGAAACTTCATTTTTTTTTTTTCCTTTTTTCTATGAAGTTCACGTGCTGTCACAGTGGAATAAATGATTCAGTAGTTGTTTTCTCCCTGTGGATTATGACTCTGCTGGGAGCCAAGTTTTTGAATGGCTCCTATGTAATCTGTTTTGTTTTGAAGATAGGGTATGTGTGGTTTGTCAAAAGGGCAGACATTCTTTACCTGTCAGCCAGTTTGAGGAGGAGCAACTATTGAACAAAAAATTTCATATTCCTCCTGTAATTTAACATGGTTGGGAACTAGTTGGTTTTCCCTTTCCTTTTGCGTGGAGGTTTGGATGTTTGTAACTTGTAGGCTGGCAGAAGTCGATCCGCACCCACTTCTGTGGTCGCTGACTGTGGCTCAGACCGCTCTGCAGTTCCAAAAGCTGTTGCATCTTGAAGTTTAAAAAAATAAATGAAGCAGTGAATGGAAGACTTTGTCTAAAAATGAATTTGTTTCTCCTCTCGTGTTGGAATTATTTGAGGGTGCAAGCCTGTGCAGAGGTCTGTAGCTGTTCCTGCATTCTCAAATGCCACTGGGATAGCCAGAATTCAGTCTGGCAAGGGCAGTAGTTCTTGAGGTGCTGGTGACCATTTGGTGAATGTCTTTCTCTACTTTTCTAGCCATATGTAAATAATCTGAGCTTTGCCCTGAGTGGGTTAGTTGCTTCATGGTTACTATGTGTGACTTTCTGGAAGGAGTGTGTGGTCCGAGAGACCTCACAGATTTCCTGGATGTGGCCCACACTGTAATTGTGTCTGTTATTTATTATATCCTTTCAGAAACAGAAGATAAACTAGTTTCCCTAATGATCATGTCTTTTCATATGCTTAAATGAGTTTCTGCCTTTAGAGGGAAGTTATTTTGGCTCCCTTTCACTTATTTTTCTGTGTGCTAATGCTTTTGCTCAGCTCAGCTGGAGGATTCACCACCTACGCATTGGTTTGTTCCAGCACAAGGTAGATAGTTATTTAAATATGTGAACAGTTAAATTTTTAAACACATGCACTGTCTGGAAAATATTATAAAAGCAAGTGGCTACGTGTTGCAGTTTTTATGATATTTAATATTTATAATAATGCGATTGCTTGTTACATGGTTAACTTTTGAGTATGTACACAGACACAGTCTTAATTTTGTTTGATTGGACATATGAAAAAAATACTATTTGACCATAATTGACATAATTTCATAAATATTTTTTTCAAACTCGCAGTTCACTCTTGTGTCAAACTAATATATAATTCCTCAGGACAGGAATCTGTTAAGAAAATACCAGCAGAGACAGACATCATAGTATCATCCCTCATTCAGCATCAAGCCTCCCAAATTAAATATCAGCAGGAAAAACACTATTTTGAATTTTATCTTGAAAAATGTTATTTAATACTATGCAGATATGCCGTTTAAACTAAAAAGCAATGGGTCTGAGAAACCTAAAAACTGTTACTTTTTAAAGAAATGAGAAAATGCATAAGATCTGAGTTTGAGATAGTGATGTAAAAAAATCGGTTCCAATTGTCTGCAAAAATATTCTATGGAACAAGAAATGGGGAAAAGAAAAAATGTTTCCTTCTGTTTTATAACACGCCTCTCTGCCCTGGAATACATTTACGTTTGTTTGAATTGCAGGCAGTTTCAGGTACCTGTTATGAAAAGAGGTTGACAGAATCCAAGGAATTAAGACAAAGGTGTCAGAAGGATCAAAGGGTGGGTAGGATGATTTATGAGGAAAACAAAACTACTCTTAATGGCTTTGTTAAACAGTGGTGAAATGAGGTCAAAGAAGCAAGGTGATAATAGGACGAAATAAGGAAAATGTGGGCTGTGTGTCAGTGTTACTTTGTGTATTGAAATAATTTTCTCTGGAACTGTTTCCTGTCAAATACCAAAAATTGCATTACTCACATATGATAAAATTAAATAGGATGCTTTGTTCAGAAAGCAGTGCTGTAATGAGCAGTCCTGCATTGACCTAGACTGACCAGACTGTCTGTTCCCTATCACTAGTTTCTAAGAACAGTTTGTGGGTTTTTTCCTTTTTGTTTTGTTTTTAAACAAACTTTAGCTTCATTAGTGCTAAAGTTCACTAGTTCTTGAACTTGTGTTAGAGGTTGCAATGGAAGTATTTGTTGAATATTGACCTTAATATACAGAACCTGGAGGGTCACCACAATACTTCAATGTGTAGGTTTGTAGTTAACCCTTTCATTCTCTGTCTCTAGGAAATTTTTCCGTTTCATGCATTTAAACTGGCATGTTTTCCATGATTTTTCCCCTTTTATGATTTTCTTTTTTGTTTTCTGTAATAATGTGTTTGTGCCTGTCATTGCCATCTTCTCTCTTTCTTGAGGTCCATAAGTCATAAGCAGAGGGCACGGAGCTGGATGAATTGCAAACTGTATCCTGCTCCCATCTTCCTCACTCATGAGGACTCCACAGTCCCACCAGGCAGCAGGACTGGATACTTGTCCACTGCAGATGCATGGCCAAGCGAATGGAGGACACATGTTGATGATGAAGCCAGAGGTCATGCTGTACCTATTATGTTAACTACTATTTATAGATTTTCATTGTGTGAGTGTATATACATATAGTTACTGATGACTAAATATTTGAGAAGCTGTGTGTCTTGCAGTAACCAAAAGGGTGGATGCTCCATTTCATTGAATGTCCACCAGACATAGCCATACAATTCCTTTAGTCTTACCTTAAGCTCATTTGAAGTCACTGTTGTCTTAAAAGCATGGACAAATTAATACACTGGGGGCTCGTGTATTTTTAATAGGGATGATACAGCTGGTAGAAAAGTCCCCAGTCTTTCATGTGTAATGATGTGAAGAGGTGGTTTATAAAACCTTTAATTGGAAACTTTAATTGTAACCAACAGACAATGAACTACATTGAACAAAACAAGCAAATACAACCTCTGCTTTAAAAAATGGGGAAATGTTGATGCTGTTTTTTTTAACCAGGAGGAAGAGCTGAGATATTTCCATTCCCTTTCCAAAACTTCATAACTAAATCCCCTTTTATGAATTAGTAAGTACCACTCACAATGTACTTTTCAGATAACTTGGGGACCCACCACGTTGCAGTCATACATTCTTCTGGTGTTTCCTGAAGAGGTGGGATGTGGCACACTGCCAGGAAGTGTGGTTTATTAAATTACTCATCTATGGTAAATGCAAATTTTAAAGATATGACACACTTGCGTACTTCTCAATTTTTCTACGATTCTGCATTTATTTTTAGTTTGTGCATTTACAGCTGATATTCTAAAAAGTTGAACGTTACTAAAAAATTAATAAAATATGTTCCTAAAGGCAAAGTTAGCTTATCCCTTTTTACAGTTATCTTTTCATTGCATTGTTGACTCATGAGGCTTTTTTAATGCATGAATGGTTTGAGTGAGTTGATTTTTAAAGAAGCAACCATGTTTTCAACCGTCCGTATTCTGGCATGGCTGCTATTGAGGAGAAAATGCTTCTAAGAAACCTCAGTATTCTGAAAAATAACAGAGGGATATTGTTGTGTGATTATTAAAACATGTACAGTTATCAGTTGGTCTTTCATTTATGTCTATAGGGAATTTTTTTTTAACATGATTTTTTAAAGCAGTTTCTGTAAATTTGGAAAACATGATTTGGTTTTAATCTGAAAGAAGCTCCAATACTATCTCTGTTTTCCTCCGTTTATAGGACAGATGAAGGTGCAAAATTAGATTCATAATTGGAGTTTCCTTTGGTTTGGCAGAAACAGGGCAGTAGAAATTTGAGCTACTTTAGCTGGGTGGTGTCAGTTTCTAGATAAAATTTCAAGTATTGATTTTTGTATTGAAAACATGCCTGTTAAAGGAAGCCTGTCTATCTTGTTTCAGCTGAAATGAAGTTACTTGCTTCAAAAGAGTGCATGTTCATTTTAGTAACTTATCTCTTGCCCCTGCCAGTTCTTCAGAGCCTGTATTTATTATCCGTTTAGTCAATTAATAAAGCTTATGTCAAGCATTTCAGAAAGAAATGAGTGCAGATAATTGTGAAAGGATAGTGATGTTATTTACTTAAGAGATCTATTGCTGTTATTAAGGAAGAACACACTGACCTATGTGCTGCATACGCTAATGTATTTTCTGTGTGCTCTTCACGCGTGTGGTGTACATTCATGTACTCTGGGCATATGGTCCGATTTTGTGGCACTGTGGGTTACTTCTCACATCCAGATCTCATTAGTCTCCCATACTCGGTAGAGAACTCTTCAAATTTCCATCCTGAAATACAGATTTGCCTTCGGGAACATGATCAGTGAGCTAGAGGTTGTCCTGCTTAGATTGCTGTGATACATCCGCAAGAAGTACTGTTTTTATCCCTTTTTTTAATGGTTGGTCTGACTTTGATAGAAGAGGAAACTTCTGAGACTGCATGTCAGCACCTTTGGAGAGCAGGTCCAGTACAGGGGGCTGTTCGTGCACTACCAAAAGAACAGGGCACAAAAGCCTCTGAACATTTAATGACCACTTGCATACTGAGGCTGGGAGTCTTGTTGTGTATGCTGTATTTGCTTTTAATCTCAGAATGGCCAAGGGAAAAGCTAATGCTCATCTTTTGTCTGTTGTTTTAAAACCTCTTCCATTTTTGCAGAGCTACCCTACCTGTCAACTTTAAAGGGTTGTGGAGAGAGAACCACTAGACGCAGCTTGGGAAATGTTTGATTTTGCTCAGAAGGTGGTGGAATTTATCATGCTGACCTAGCTGAGATCAGCATTTCTGAGTACTTGGTGAATAGGAATTTTCCTCTGGAAAACAAATTTTCAATCACCTACAGAAGCCTAATTACATGTATTTATTTAATTAATATAGAATTGAAGACACGAATTTCTATTCTTAAAACTTGGTAAGCCTAGGTAATAGTTACACCATGAATTGTCAATGATAGACTTTCAGGTGCTTTCAGGAGAGCTGCAGTTAGTTAGAGTGAGAGAAAACAGTTTCCATTTGAGGGTTTAAAAAACAAAAAAAAGGAACCAGAGTATGTTAAATAGTGCTGTGAGCATTGTATCTTCTCTTTCCCTTCAGGAGTGATTACTGGTTAATACTGTCTGGAGCTTCTCTTTTTAAGGCCATTATGCAGTGTTGAGTTCATGTTGATGAGAATTTGATGTCTTTTTAAAGTTGTCTCTGGCAGACTGGCACTTAAGAATTGTAATTTTTCATTCCTGTATAAAACTCTGCTTGCTAACTGTGTGGGAAAATACCACCACCAATTGTAACAGGAATTGCTGGAAACTAATAACTATGAGTAGCTATAGACAGCCTTTAGCTGTATATTTGTAATTTAAATTTATATGAATCTGTTGATCTAAAACGAAAGAAAATTACTTTTCTTAAAAGTGTTGAAAGACAGACTACCTACCCATTTGGCAGTGATAGTGTTGCAGTGCCAGTAGATATCTGACTTAAGTTTATAGAGTTATTATGCAGGTTAAGAGGAAATTAATTTCCCCCCATTAAGATTATACATGATATGTACACTTAGGATCACATAGATGAGAAGAAACTAGTTCTGTGTGTGCAGAAATGCAGAATGCAAGCTGGAATGTTAATTAAAAACCCCAATCCAGCATAGCTGATAGTCACTGTTAAAGCCCCTTTTCAGCAGGAACTGCCCCATGCCTGTTTTCAGCTGTCATGAAATCCTGGAGGAACATCCAGGCACTTTCTTTGTGAATTCTTGGAGAGCACAGAATTGCCAAAGGGCCTCTAGGTCCCAAAGTCTGGTACTCAGCTGCTGAATGCAGCTGTACAGTGGATTTCTAGTTTTAAGAGATTCGCGGAGTATCTCTTTGGCCACCATGACATGCAACTCAGAATGCTTCCCAGTGCCACCCCACCGAATTCTAGACATCTGTTCATTTCTAAGACACGCAGTCCTAAGGTTCCAAATATACAAAAATAAGAGTTTGTTTTTCACACCAGTCCTTTGTGTTTGAATTTATTAGGGTGCGCTAATAATCGGTGTTCCCCGAATTTAGTCTCATCCTGTTTCACCTCATAGGTGACTTCAGTCTTTGGACACTGAAGAGGAGACAGCTACAAATCTTATTTGGAAGAAGCCAAGACTCTGCCCATGGGTGTGACTGTCCTGATCAATGTGTTCAGGGCTGAACTAGAAGTGTATTCTGTCAGGAGCAAGTCAAACTGCAGCATTACAGTCGATGCATTACTTGATAGGAATGGTATTGTAAATGAGAGTGCAAAACCAGCAAGGATTTTATTAGTGTTTTTCAGTGTTTAGAAGAGATACTGTAGCTCTTTTCACAGGTTTGTAATAAAACAGATTCCAGTCCAGTAATGCCAGCAGTTAAACAGCGTCCTTTAAAATTACCAGGGCCAAAGAGAGTGCAAAGAAAAGCTGAGTAGTAAGTTCTCTGCTCTGTTAATGCTGTTTACATCCCCATCCTCACCCCCTCTCCTTCCAGTTTTTGTTTGTTGGTTTTGGTTTTTTTTGGTTGTTTTTGTTGGGTTTTTTTTTTTTTAATTCTGGAGAAGTTTCAGAGACTAGAATATGACATCAGTGTTTTGTCTCTAGTTTATTAGATTACACGTGATGACTTAATGTTGTACAACATGGGCTTGTCGGCTGGATCTGGGTTTTGTTACAGGCTGCTGGGGAGGAAAGGTTAGGAAGACAGCTGGATGGATGGACGGGCGGGTGGTCTGTGCTGTCAGCCCTGAACAGTCGCATTGCTGTTGCTGCCTGAGGAGGTAAGAGCAGGTTGATAGTGGTGGACAGTGGTACACCAGAAATGTTCAGTGGCTCCTCTTGCATGGTCAGCAGCTACAGCCTGACCCCCTGCATCATGTTGTGGTAGGCAGCAATATTTTGCTCCTCAAGCAGTGGGTGCTACCTGAAAACCACACTCTGCCTTCTCCAGGGGAAAGGTGCTGGGTGGGTTGTATGGAAATGCTGGAAAGCTAGGCTTTAGGATAGGACATTGTGCTGTCTAGGATGGGATTGAATTAATAGGTGCTGGAAGAAGTGTATAAAACTAATACTAACTGGTATGGGGTTGTGGAAAATTTATCTGATAAAATCAACTTGATAATGTTTTTACAAGAAGTGACAACTTTGGCTGATAGGTAAAGGTGTAATAGTCTTACGTCAAGTATTTAACCTTTCAACATCTGTTTTTGTTCATGAAGTAGAACAATGCAGAATCAAAGCATCAGCTTTGACCTGGCTAAATGACAGGTGCCTAATGTAACTGTAAATATGGAGTTGTCATTGTTCAGCTGGGTTTGCAGATAAGCTGGCTCATCATTGATCTTTTTATTGATGACATAAACCAAAAATCTCATTACCTCTGCCAAGCTCCGAAGAGTCACAAAGCCAGAGCTTGCAAGGCCTGAAAGGGTCCCTGTGGTCAGGCAGCCTGACTTCCTGGGCAATGGAGGCATTGGGACACTTCTGAATTAATTCTTCTTTGACCTGCAACATAAAAAGAGCATTCCACGTGAATTTGAAAATCACCAATGATGGAAAAATCATTCTTTTCCCCGGCAATGACATACAGCAATTAGTGGAATGACAAATAACAGAAAGAGGCAGGGATGTGGATAGGTTGGTAGGTTGAATCTGGTTGATGGTAGCTCTGAAGTCAAAGTCATCCTGATAGGAAACATGAATAACACCCACAGACATGACCTGTGCGAAATGTGGCAACTCTGAATAGACAATTGCAGCAGATTATCAGCTCAACAAAAGTGCTCAATGTAGCAGTATGCCCAGAAAGGACTAGTGTGATTCCTGGCTGTTAAAAATGAGGTGCTCTGCCTGCAAGTAGACAATACAGAGATTGTATCATGTATTTGTTACTAGTATAACTGTTACTGGAATACCCTAGTTATGTCCATGAATCAAAGACGATGTTGACTGTGACCAGAAAAGAGACAGAGAAAGCTACAGTGGACTGAAAACTATCTCCTATATTGTATTTATTTTGTTTAGGGTGTCAGTAAGAAAGTCATGGGCAATTCTAGAATCATGATTACTCTTTTTTTCCCACTGAAAAATATACTGTAATTCAACACTGAGTTATTTCAGGTAAGTCATATGGCTTGAGTTACATAGCAGTCCTTCCTCTCTAGCTCCCTGAAGTATGAATCTGTTTCACTTGCTGGTGAGAAGATTAGCTATATTTTTAGCTGTGTGTATTTGCATGGAGGCCATCTGTCAAAATCACGCCCTTTCACATGTCAGATTCTGAGCTAATCTGTGTGCCATACAGTACTGGTGAACATTAAAGTCCCTCAAGGTGTTGCACTTTGAGAACTCTAGAAAAAAGTCCCAACCAAAAAAAACCCATTAGTGGTGACTGAAATTGGCTGAGCTGCAGCATTACTTTCATGTCAGTCGGGATAGCCAGTCTGTCTCTGGGTGTGCTTTCTACCCTGGTGAGCTTGTTTTGGGATAGTCCCTCCTGCAGCGGTCACCTACACGTAGGTGCAGTATCACCACATTTAGTTGGCCTGGTGGACCCCACTAGTGCTTACCTTGGCAGCAACTTGTGGCCTACAGTTCCTCCCCCTCACAAGCTTGAACGCTTTTGGAGACTTGTGTGAAACGGTACATTCTTGAAGACCTGGATGTAATTGAGAACGTCGATAAATCCAAATAATTTCTCTAGATATATTACTCTTCAATAATAAACTGTGGCAGCCGGGGGACTGCTTTATTTATACCTGCCATGTCTTATTTCCAGTCTGAAACACCAACATGTGTATTTGATTTCTTGGAAAAAAGTTGTCTTCCCAGCTGCAGTACACAACTCCTTCAGGACAGAAGGAAAGATACCTTTTTTGGAGCTTTAGTCATTGTCATTCCATTGTATGTCTATTATGGGTGCTGGTTTTGGCACGATCTCACTAGCTGAGCACTTGCCATATCACCAAGTCTCTGTTTGATTTTTAAGTCTTTTCTTTCTAGCATGACTTCTGCTGTTTCACAAAAAAAACCCAACTCCCCGCTGCCCCCCAAAAAACCTACTCAACCCAAAAAAGCAATTAAAATTCTTGTCTTTTTTATCCTTCCCTGCCAAATTAGGTTTGTTTGAGATCCCCTGTGGTATTCTAAAACAAAACCAAACCTTGATCTGAGGTAGTGCTTTGAAGAAAATCCTGTGTACTGAGTTATGCTGTGAAATAAAGCTGTCATAATATATTGATTTAAATATAAACTTCTGGAGACGCATCTGGATACTTAACTTAAAAAATAGATGGTACAGTGCTTTATTAGATGAGGTAACTGATTTCAGATGATAAAAAAGCAAATGAAAAATATTCCCGAGCAATGTAAACTTACCATTATTTTGCAAAAACAATAGTTTGAAAATAGAGGAAAAATGCAAAATAAAGGCAAAATGCTAGAAATATCAAACAAGGTCTGTTTTTAGTTCATGTTACGATTTTTCAATCTGAGTATGCAATGACAATTTTACCTAAGAAGAAAAAGAGTGAACGATCAGTTGTTTCTAGCAATTAACTGATCTGCCTGCAGGATGATAATTAAAATGAGTCATGCTGTAAAAGGAAACTGAATCTTTCTCTCCCTTGACTCATTTTTCTTCCATAAATTTGTTTTCAGAATGGCTTCCTTTAAAATTCTGCCAGAAACTGATATACCGTATATTAAGTCATAAAAATGCTGTGTATAATTTCGAAGTAATTCCACGTACAAATCCCAAAAAATTAGGCACCTGATTCACGTTACCTGAGCTTAGCACCTGCAATGTTTGTAGAGTCAGTAGAGAGAACTGGAGATCTCCAAGGGAACTTGGAGGCTTGCAGAATTAGCCCATGGAAAGTGTTGCTCATCTCCTGCCTACCTTTGGAGTGGAGGTTCCTGGCTGGTGGGTGCTGGTCGTCTCTACCATCTCTGAGAACGTGTAGCTAAAAGATCTGTGCCCTGCCCTGCAGTCTCACAGCATATTGGTTAAAGAGGTAGTACCATCACCTCCCTTTGCCTGCTGGTTAGGGTGCTTGCAGGGAAAATGCATAACCTGTATTCACATCTCCCTACAAGCTGGCGGGACCAACGTGCAGTCACCCTGCTGAGTGGTGTGTCCTCCTCACCAGGATACAGGATTGTCCAAAGGAGAGGAGTTGGAGGATTTTCCCCTCTTACCGAAGCTGAGCCACTCGTGCTGAGATTAAGGGACACAGGAGGAAAGAGAAAATGGTTGAGGGAACCTGATTCTGTGTGTCTTCTTATCTGGTGCCTGCAGTCAGGAGGTGGGATTCGCTCTTTCTGGTCCCTGTGCTTAGGAGCATGACTGGCTTTAGATGACTTCTTAAAGATATGAACAATACAAAATGTCCAAAGGGTCTAGGGAGTGTAAAGCATCACATCCATCTCATGATTTAAGCAGGATTTCAGGTTGTTATCTGCGACTGGGTGGTGGTGGCAGATGTTGTGCTTCTGGTACAGGTCTGTGTGTGAAGAGTGCCCATGTTTTGACACTGGTGAAAGAAACTCTCCAGACCAACAAAAAGCCAGCTGCTGAGCTGTCAGCGCTGTGGGGTGGGTGGGCAGGCTGGCTGCTGCCCCATTGTCTTGTTAGACTTGTACTGCAGAAGTTCGTTTCCTCCTTAGACTTGTATTGCAGAAGCTAGCTTCCTCTCACTTCTAATTTTAGGCGCCAGCATAAGCAACTTGATGTTAACTTTACACACCTAATTACCAGCTGTGTTTGAAAATTTCAGTATCACCAGAAAAAAAAGGAATTAGGTGGTATTTGCTAGCATATTTTGGAAGTATGTGATGTGATGTATCCTTTGTTTATCACCATGAGACATTCCTCAAATTCAAGGCTTGATTATTTCCAAGAAGCCGAAAACCAATGGCTCCAGTAAAAAATCAGTGGAAGATGTACTGCTTGCTATCCCTGACTGCTTATAGATCAAAGGGAAGTAATCTTGCTTTTCCTAAACATGCTAGGATTAAAGGTGAAATTCATCTGTTCACTAGCGTATCTTTTGCTTTTGGTGCTTGCTTAAGAATGTTTACTTGAAGCTGTGCTAATATATGTTAGTTTTTCCAAAGAGATTGTCAGAAATTGATTTTTTAAAACAAAGATTTTGTTTCCTAAAATTGGTAATCCTTTCCTGAGGAGATGTAAGACTTTGCTTTCTGCTGGTTGAGAAAATGAGATTTATCCAGCAATTGACTCCAAATGTTTCAACAGGTAAATTTTTCATGGATTTGGTTTTTTTGGGTTTTTTTTTGTAAGGTAAGATTGTAAAGACTTTAATTGAGAAAATTGGTTTAAATTAGTTTCTCGGATCATAAAGAATCAGAAATAGCATTCAGACCACCAGGTTCCTAGTTGATAATTAAAGTAAACCTTAAAAAAAGTTACTTCATGTGTAAATGTTGCCATTTGCTAGAGGCTATTGTATGTATTTCCACATCAAAGGACATGGGCTGCAAACAGTTTTTTTAAGGCTAACTGGCCTATACTTTCTGCAGTCTGAAGATGTTAATGTTTAAACACATGGAATCAAGGGGTTAACTTCTCTTTAAGTGATTATTCAGACTGGTTAAATATTTTGCCCACTAAGAAGCAATAGATTTTTTTCTGACCCTCTAGAGTGGGGTGGGGATTGTTGCGGCTTGATCATTTATAGGCTACCCTTGCTGTTAAGGGGCTAATGTTCATTGACTGAACTCTTGGGTTTAAGAAAAGACAGTGAAATATAGTGGGATCTAAGTGTATGTCATGTTGTTGCCACAGAAAGGTTGGTTTGGGTTTTTTTTGTTTTGTTTTGTTTTTTCCCCATAATGTTGAAAATACAAGTGATGCAGTTAACTAAAGGCCCATGGAGCTTTTCTTACTAGAGATGCAGATGACAGATGCAGAAATATATATGTATTGGAAGTGAATTAATTTGATTTAAAAGCAGCTCTTTCGTGGATGAGTTTAAAATGTTGAGTATCTTGGAGACTCTTTTGGATTTATCCTGCATTTACTGAGAACTGAGCTTCCCTGTATTTAGTGTGTAAGTAGTATACTGGCCACATGAGGATTAATTAGAACTATGGGCCCCGTTGTATTTTCTTTGCAACACCTGTAATGGGAGTTTGACATGGAGAGCTAGAAAGAAAGGATCAGGTTAACTTGGCATCTGATCAGGAAAAGGAGCGTGTTTTTTTCTCCTTTTGTAAGGAGGCTGGTTGTATCCATGAAAAAAAGAAATATTTTTCTGGGAAGTCTTGCTGTGGTTGGGTAGGAGCAAAGATGTGGGGCTCTGCTAAAGGCATAGAGAATGGCCTTTTTCTTGAGTGCTTTTTCCCTTTTATTTGGGATGTTGATCATCTTGAAGGAACATAACTGAAGAATGCCTTGTCAACTAAATATATCCCACTGTTTCCAACAGGGTCCAATGCAGGCAGGTTTCAGGAAGCTTGGTGTAGTCATCAGAGTGCCACTGAGCTGCTCCTTGATTAGTTGTGGCCAGTGGTTTGCTCAAGACATGCGTGTTGCTGGATTGAATGTTGTTACCCAACTTACGCTGTTTTTGTTATATGCCTGTTTTTTTGTGCAATATGACCTCATAAATTTCTGTTGATACCAGAATTACAGGAGCCTTTGTGTCTTTATCTCTTCTGTTTCAAGAGCTATTGTATTTATATTCTGAACTTTCGTTAAATTCGTGATAACTACGGGCTGTTCTTGAAAGCTTGGAGATTTTTTATAAAAGGGTGGTGGTTTTGTTTGGGTTTTTTTTTGGTAAAATCTCCTCCCTGTTAAGAGATGAGCTTGCCAAATCTCTTGCTTGCAAAAAAGGATGCAAATGAAATCTTATCTGAAAAAGATTTCTTTATCTAGATTGGAACAGGAGGTTTCTCCAGTGTCACAATTTAGTTTGTTATCACTTAGAAGGATAAAGGTCTGTTTTCCATAATGGCTAGCTCTTGATGTTTCTTATCAGGAGAGAATTTAGCTTCAGAGGGTATCCACCCTTGCAGTAGTGAAGCCTGGGTTTGCCCTGACGTTATTTTGGCACTCTCCTTATAGTAGGAGTATTCAGATGCTATGAGGCAAATAATTTTGGGGGGTTGTTTTTTGTTTGTTTGGTTGGGTTTTTTTCGTAATTTGTCCATTAAAGAGCTTCTGCTGATGTTCAAAACAGTTGTATGTGAGCAGACTTTTTTAAAGCGTTGTCCCTTTAGATTTAAAAATGGCACAAGTGCTCTATCACTTGGGGCGTACTTCAAGTGATGAGATATGTGTTCAGATATGATCAGATAAATTAGTTTGTTAACTGGTGGATAAGTTTAGGCCATTTAAATTCTTCCTCTTCAATTAAGCTTGTAGTTCTAAACCGCTACTTCAAATACATGCGGTGTTCTAGGAGATCTGGATGCTTGCATAGTGGAAGTGGAAGATGCAGATTTGTGTTTTGTTGTAACATTAAGATCCTGAAAAAGGTAGGTCAGTAAATCATT
Source organism: Larus michahellis (assembly GCF_964199755.1). Lineage (NCBI taxonomy): Eukaryota > Metazoa > Chordata > Aves > Charadriiformes > Laridae > Larus > Larus michahellis. The sequence continues at coordinate 25,734,140 of NC_133930.1, forward strand.
AGCAGTTATTATTATATACTTAGTTTTCTCAAACAAATGAAATGGCAGATACTAGGTGTAATGTCCCATGGAAACGTTGTATTTCCTAACTAAACTGTGAAACGTGCATTTGTCCCTGAAATGGGATGATTTTATGCATACATTTCTAAACTACACCCATTTGGTGTAGTTGGTTACTGCACAAAATACTGTGACTATGTCTGTGTTAAAATATTTAGGACGCATAATACTAGCATGTCGTCGTTACTTAATTTACAGATGTTTTATTTTAATGAATTAGTGTGCTACAAACTTAACCATTTTTGTGTTACTCGATAAGAATATGGTTTTATGTTACACTGTTGTACCCTTCAGTCAGTTAAAACAAACAAGCAAGCTAATAACAGTTTTAGGTAGGTCTCTCCTAAATTTGAAAGAGTTTATTTTTGACCATGGCTGGAGAAAGCCTTAGCACAAGCAATGACCAAGGCTGAGTATTTGCTCGCTACTGCTGTCCTAATAGAAACCAGAGATGTCTGTAGTCATCAGAAAAAAAAATAATCAACGTGTGGGCGTGATTCCTGTCAAATGATACACAAAAAAATATTACAGATGGGGCAAATTAAAGATGTTTTAAAAATCCCACAGATGAAGCAACCTTTTCCAATGGTACTTGAAGATGGCAGCCTTGAGAGCGGCCCAGTGTCTAGATTCCCCGGGCCCCCATGAAGAGGTACCCCTGCTTGCAGTGGGGTCCTGCCTCCCTCGCTCTGCCCTCCTCTTCCCCTCTCCCAGACTAACTCAAGAGAAGAAATATCCAGGCTTTTAAATGTTGTGTCTTGTTAGGAGGCCCTGTGACGTGCAGGTGTACAGGAGGGAAGGAGATGGGACTGAGTGGTCAGGCCCCCGGCAGTGGGAAGGGAGGGCAGGAGCGGGGAAGGCTTCTGTTGTCTTGCCCTTTGGGTGGCAAGAAACCTTCAAACTGGTTCAGCTGCTCCTGAAACCACAGCCTTGGGGTTACTTTCTTCCACCAGCTGCTTTCCTTTTGGGTGCAAAAGGGGCTACTCATCATTTTGATCAAAGGAGGTCAATGGATAAAGGAGGCTGTAAGATGTATGAGAGTTTTAGGAACAGATCTCAGCCTTGGCTGCCTGTAAAGGCCATGACATGACTGAAATCATGAAACCAGCCTTGCTCTGCTTCAGATCAAAGCTTTGCAATCTGCTCCCCATCTTATTTCTACTTCCAGATAATTGGGGACAAGCACAGCAGGACACTGTCTGTCTGACACATCTAAATAAATCCTTAATGCGGAGATTCCTCTTCAAAGCATTCTCCCTTTACCCTCCCCAGCGGTTATGTTTCGCAGATGGAAGGAGGCCATTTTGTTTTCACAACTTCTGTTGTTACCGTTTGATTCTCCCCCGGGTATCTCTTTTTCCAGGATTACAGTAGCAGTAATGTTAGTTTTGGAAAGAGGAAAATAAGATGGTCTCTTCCTGGAAATCAAAGTAGTGCTTTATGCAACAAGGAGCGCCGTGGTGCTGTGTCCCCTATACCTAGTACCCTGGATTGGGGAATGACTGGGAGACATGGCATTGGGCACGCTAAGGTGAGCATTTCCAGGTACAAGGCTAGAAAAACATTAACGGAAGACACAGTTATTGGCAGTGAAGAGTCAGTGGTATCACAGAAACAAAGCCTAGCTCCTCCTGAGACCTATCAAAATATTTGCTGTCTTGCAGAGACATACTTGGTTGTTGAGTTACTTATATGGTGACTGTGGATGTCCTTCTTCTGTGTCCTCATGCTATAGGGATCATCCACTTCTGCATCTGTTGATGGTAGATGGCAACTTCTCTTTGAAGGGATCTTCCTGATTTGGTTCAGGTGAAGGGCATTCAAGGCTCTGCTCCGTTTACCCACTGCTCACTGAGGTATCACATCACTCTTGCCTACACAAATATTGCAGGCGTGTGCTGGTGAGGATGTCAATACTTGTTACGAAAGCTTCAGTTATTCCTGTCCTGCAGAGCGATTCCCCTGTGATAGGGGAACCAAAGTTTCCCATGTCTTTGTGAACTATCAACAGACTTCTTGGGTTTACATGAAGGAAGATGGACCAGTGCTTGTATGATGGTGCCGGCGGGCAGAGCAGCTCTTGCAGTGGGGTGGAAGTATGTAGTGCATCATAAGTCCTGCGGAAGGATTTGTGATCAATCTCTTTGCATTTGGAAACTGCAAATGATAATTTTGTTCTGCCAGCCAGTGTGTGAGGACACAGTGGGAACTGGTGGGGTTTTTTTGTGCCCCCCACCTTTTTTTTTTTTTTTTAAAGCTGTATTTGGATAAGACTTTTTAAATTTTACTCATCATTTCAGTGGTCACCCATAATGGAACAGAAGATAGGGCTGAGAGACTGGCCCCGACTCTGCTTATACCTTTCTGACTGGAGAACTCATTGCTCTTTGGTTTGTTTAACAAAACATGGAGGCTTTGCAAATGTACCTTGTTAGAAGGAGTTTCCTGGTGAATATTAGGCTTCAATCTGGGTTTGTGTGGATTTAAAAGGAGTGTTTGGATGATGTGGTACAGTGCTGAGCTAGGGTCCAGAAAGACGTCAACAAGTGTTGTACTGGTTTATGTAAAGTCCAGCAGTTAAATACCACATTAAACATACGAAGCATAATCTTAATGACTTTTTGTGAGAGTTTTGGACAAAAGTATGATGATGATATACCGATGATATTAACATATGCAAGAAAAGTATTCTTTGCAAGGATCCCATTATTAAATTGTTCCTTAAGGTACAAATTCTATTCCAGCCCTGCAGTTTACAGATTGTGACTTCATTTCTCCCAACACTATATTAAAAAGTCTTGTTGTATCTTGAGATCTACTGTGTCTCCACTGGGAGATTTTATTTGAATTTGAGCACTTTCCAAGGAAAAATAAGTGTTTCTAAATCATTAAACCATTCCTTGTAACTCTTATGACCATTCACTCTCTTGTATTAATTTGAATACTGCTCCTCCTTCATTTTAATAAGAATATTTAGTCTTTTAGGAACTTTCTGCCCTGAACAGTTATACAACTTGAGTGAGGATCTAGTTGTCTGTCAAGTGCTAGTTCAGTATTGTGCACTTTTCTTTTTCAGTGTTGGTCTTACTGCAGATGTTATCAGTATATCTTATTTCTGGGGGAGCAGAGGAGATTGAGAAAAGTGGAGGGAAAAAGAGCAGATGGAGGAGGGAGATGCTTATTTACAATGTGCTGTATGTCCACACCTGAAGACTGTTTCTCTCCTCTGCTTCCTGGAGGCACAGATCCTGTTCTAATGGATCCTTTATGTAAGGAAAAAAGGAAAACTGTAATGTTTACCTGAAACTTTATTTTCTTTAAAGGATAAGTTTGCATCAACTAAGTCAGCTTAGTTATCTCGCTAAAAAATGGAAATTGACCTTTTAGAGTGTAGTACGTAGAAAAAAGCCTATTTTGCACAATGAGAAATTAATTGTGATATGCTTAAAATAATGTGCTATTTAGGAAAGCACCTCTTACTGAATAATACAGGATTTATGTGGTATGATACAGCTTCACAAAAAGCGGTGATGCACAAGGAAAGTGACCAACTGTATTAACAGATCTGGGTAGAAGTGAAAAGCAGATATGTCTGATTTAATTTTCCTTTGTGATGGGTTTAACTCTTGTTCCGTTCCAAGGAATTGGATTCGGTGTTACCTTTTGACTTTTCCAGCTGCACTCTTACTCCTGCTCAATCTGTGCTATCTGTGGCTTCAGGCTATTCCAGGCTTCAACACAGATGAGAAAGCAAACAACCCCTGCCATCCAAAACCAAACTAAAACAAAGCCCCCCTAAAAGAGTTTTCCTTGCCTTTTTTTCCCACTGCTCTGACATACATACTGTCTCTTGGGATTTGAGATATTATTTATTCAAGTTTTGTATACTGTTCCTACCAGAAAACTTTAAAGGACTAAGAGTTAATGCATGACTAATTGTCCTTACTAGTTAGGTGGGACTGAACTACATCTTTGTGGAGTGTCAAAAGAAAATTAATTTGCTCTGTGTTTTCAAAAAGGGGAATGATTTTGGCAAGGAGAGCTTTACATCCAAGGCCTGAAGAGACACAGATAAATTTTGGAAATGAAACCTTGGAATTCAAAGGTTATATAAAGCATAATTTCTATCAGTAATATGCATATAAGTCCATTCCATCTTTGTCTTTTGAGCATTTTATTCTTGCTCCGTCCCAAGCTTCTTTATTTTGTCTCTTTGCCTGGACAGTCACCATTCTCTGTCTTGCGTTCCTTGAGCAAAGGAAATGCAGATGATAGCATTCCTGAACGAAAACCATCTTGTAGAGTTATCTCATGTTTGCGATTCTTTTGCTTAATTTGGGGTTTGCTTAGTTTTAAATCCCAACGTTGACTTCTGAAGGTACTCCAAGGCCTATACTTTCAGTGTGTCCTAAGTTGCTAGGAGTCAGACTTTGTTTAGAAGTTTATTCTCAATGAGGCAAATTTTACAGTAGAGCACAGGACACCAGCACTATTCTGTTGTTTAAAAGGAGCCATTTGTTTACTTCTGAAAAGTGTGGGAACTGTGAAGGAGACAGTGTTGCAAATTTGCTGTAAACAAAACCCAGTGAGACTGACTGTAAGGGCAAAAAAAGCCCAACATATAGTACTGAAACAAAAGTTTTACAGATGGTCCTGGTGAGATTATTTTTAGGCATTTAAATTGATTGAGTATTATCAGTAACACTTTTTTTTACTTGAATTGCAACCAATGCTTTGACAATTTTTCCTGCTTAGCCACCTAAAGATTAAATTAGGGGATTTTACAAATAATTTTTTTTCTGTCTAGAACTTTCGTTTTTGAGATCTACAGATACAAAATAAATCATTAAAAAAATAAAAGCTGATTTTTTTTTTTCAACAGTAGAGAAGCAATGCAATATGCTGTCTGTTACACAGATTTATGGAGAAGAAGACCATTGAAGGCTGCTGAGAATAGTTCTAGAAGATCATTATAGGAATACAAGCACAGTCTTTGTCAAACTTTGTGGATTGCTTACTTCTAAAATAAGACCCAACAGTAGAAAAAATGCAGATTAAAGACTAGTATACTCTGCTTCTATGTTTCTTGTTCTGTTTCCTCTGAAATCTGATTTTCCCAAAGCTCTGTAGAGATTACAAGCAGTAAACTGACTATATTTTGGTTGCTATGAACCAATGAGGAATTTGAAAATACAGAAACAAGAAAGCAGTAATTGATCCTGGTGTTCCACAGGAACATCTGTCTGGAGTTTCAAAGGCAGCTAGCTATCAGCTAAGGCAGATTTTCTGTCTGGCTGTGTAAGGATTGTGTGAGCTTGTTGTGTCTATATTGAAGCTGCTGTTGTTCTCCTGCTGTGAAATGACAGATGGACATGTCTATCCTGAGAGATTTGTGACTTTTGGCTGACTTGTGCTTTCCGAATTCATGCATAATAGAGCTTGCTCTAGTCCTTCAAGAGGGAAGAAAAACAAAAATAGAAAAAAACTCAACACAAATGAAACATATGGTGCCAGGCTGTATTGTGAAATCATTAAAAGTATATTCCTTTCTTCTTTTTGAAGACAGATAGGTTATTTTTCTGAAAGGGAGCTATCAGCTTTTGGTTTATTTTTGTAAGGATATAACATATCCACTGCATATGTATGCATAAAATTTCATTTGCCTTAGATAAAACAAATTATGGTGCTATTCTGGAGAACTCTTACAGCCAACCAATACTAAAAACTGGATCCTAAAAAAAAAAAAAAATTATGAAGGAGACTGATTTATTGACAGGTTGGGAGGGGAAGGTGTATAATTCAGAAATCCATGTTTTGTTTTCTGATGACATGAATTAACATGTCCTTAGAAACATCTTAATTAGTTTTCTAATGACGTGAGTTTGCTGTACTTCATATGTAGCATAAATGTGTGTTAATTGGGGTAATGAATAAATTTTACGTGTGTGAAAACAGGGTTTGTCTGACAAAATCTTATTAAAAACATTCATCTCTATTCAGGTCAGATAAACGTGTTTTTGTCTTGAACTAAACGATCCTAGCATTAAAAAGGAGAAGGAATTGTTACTGGTTTTAGAACACCTATAGGAAAAGTACAACTGAATTAATTGGGATCACTGTTATGAAGTAAAACTAGATGCTGATGCTTACTCTTCAGTTTGCCATTGTTTAGTTCAAACACTGGCATTTTTGTTTCTGTGTTTCCTCTGGAAGTTTGTGAATTGTTAAGGTCTGCTAAGGCAATCCATTGGTCAAGTATGCACCACTGTAATTGTTTAAACTGAGAGCCATAAACCATCCTTCTAGACTGAAGGATTTATTTAAACAAAGTGTTTATTTAAGTCCCGTGCAAACAAATACATAATGAAGAGCTATATATTGTAGAAGGGGAAGACATGGAATGGGCTGTGGGTCAAGGCACTTTTTCTTTTGCAGGAGGTTTTATTGTCATGTGAATAGTAGGTGCATATTTTTAAATTACTAGAAAGACAGCTATTAATTTAATTAAATATTTGGCTTGCCTTTCCTCATGGTATGCTTTAGACAGGTGTGTTACAGCTCATCCCCGTGTTACCTTTAGTTCTGTACAGAATAGTTGAAGGAACCGGACGAGGCAGTGTGACGTGTACCTGGACACACAGCAAGGAAGCACAGTGGAAGCACATCGCTCCTGAACAAAGGATCCGTCAGAGCCAGCCAGTCAGTATGTCTCTCTTTTTCTTAAACTAGTAAGAGACTGTCCAATCTAATTCCTTCAACTGCCATGTTCTGTGAAAAGTGGTTTCTTTCTGCTAATATATAACTTCATAAATCAAAAAGAATTTGTTCAATTCGGTCCAGTGTGTTTGAAGTCCAATATAGGTATTATGACCTACCTGTTCCTGTTCAGTAAAATTTTGATCCAAATCAGATCAAATGGATTTTTGTTTGCCAATGTGGATCAAAAATCCTTGCCAGCTGTGCCTCTGAATGACTCTAAGATGTCATGGTAAAGGTATGGTTGATTTCACCCAAGTCTTTGTTGAATGATAAGGTGTAAGTAGTTTCTGCTGGAAAGAAACCCAAAACATTTCAAATCCTGAACTTAGTTAATGAAATGTGGACATTTGTGAGGAGTAAGGAGTAAGAAATGTGCTGATACAGTCCTCCTTCATGCATGTATGTTCTCGCTAGTATGCTAGTATTCAATTCTTCTGTCTGGGTTTTCAGTAAGTCTCTTAACTGTTCAGTGCTCTACTGTCTAATGAGATACATACATCACTGTATTGCCAGCATACAGGAGGTATGAGGCCTTCTACTTGCTTGCGTCCCATATATGCATTGAAGACAGCAAACTGAAATTGTGCAGTAGCTCTGCACCAATAATATCACAGGCCTCAAGATGACCCAACTAAAAGACCAATTATGGATATTTTACTGTGTGGTTAGTTGATCCTGCCAGGTGTCCACCAAAGCCACTCTGTCATTCCCCTCCTCAGCTGGACAGGGGGAGGGAAAATATGACAAAAGGTTTGTGGGTCAAGATAAAGACAGGGAGATAACCCACCAATTACTGTGATGGGCAAGAGAGACTCAATTTGGGGAAAATATTTTTTTGCCAATCAAAATCAGAATAGGGTAATAAGAAATAAAATCAAATCTTAAAACACCTTCCCCCCATCCCTCCCTTCTTCCCAGGCTCAGCTTCACTCACAATTTCTCTATCTCCTCTCTCTGAGCAGCGCAGGGCTATGGGGAATAGGGGTTGTGGTCAGTTCATAACACATTGTCTCTGCTGCTTCTTCCTCCTCACGCTCTTCCCCTGCTCCAGCGTGGGGTCCCTCCTGTGGGAGACAGTCCTCCATGAACTGCTCTAATGTGGGTCCTTTCCATGGGGTGCAGTCCTTCAGGAATAAACTGCTCCAGCGTGGGTCACCCACAGGGTCACAAGTCCTGCCAGCAAACCTGCTCCAGTGTGGACTCATCTCCCCATGGGGCTTTACCCCTGGTAAAGAGAGTGACTACTGTTATACTTCCTGGGTTACAGGTGGGTTTGAAGCTACAATGCATATATATAGTCAGCCTAACTCAGCATCTGTAGCGGCAGCTGGCAGTGGTGGAGAATGGAACCAGAGTACATAAACGCCAGAAATGATCTGTGTTGAATAAACTGAGGAAGTGGTTTTTTGATCACTGTCTCTTTTTCTTGGTTTTCTTCCTCTTCTTTCTATTTTTTCTCTTTTCTTCTCTTAGTTTTCTTCTATTGAAAAAAAAAAAAGAGAGAGAAGTACCTTTTGATGTGCCTGGAAGGCTAAGTAGGTTATTGTGACCAATATTTAAATAACTGCACTTATGATAGGTTTGTTTCTGGCGGTACTGGCAGCCTGCTTTAGCTGATTAGTGCATAACAACACATATTAGTGGAGTAATGTCTTCTTCACATGCTGAATCCAGTGTTCAGCCTACCTTCTAGGTAACCTGACATTTCCATTTACTTCAAGGCAGGTACAGAAAAAAAGACTGCCTTCTCAATATTCCTGCTGTGTTTTCTGTGTCCTGGCAGGCTGTCAGAGTGGCTTGTGCCTCTGCTGTCCCTGACAGCGTGAGCTGCTTCCCAACCTTATGGAGAATTTCTTAACTACAGGCCTTTCTAGGCACTCATGTTTTGGGAAAACTTGTCAGGAAAGAGACAGAGCTGACTGCAATTGAGAGCTAACAGGGGATTTCCATTAGCACAATAGTCCCCTGCTATAGCAATAAGGAGTGCCTCAGACTGGAACGATGGAGCCACCCGCTTCCTGCACTTTCCCAGCAGTGCAGCCGATACCCGAGCAGGCCCCTGCTTACCAAATCTGGCCAGAGGGTCTTACTAAGGTGTTCAGAAGTGTGCTTTTAAACATCTGTTTAACCAGTCTGTTTTACTGCCCCTCAACAGGCTGTTGAAGGTAAGCAGTACGGTTAGTGGCTTAGGCTATTTTTTTCCTACTATCTTTATTATTTTTTTAAAATTGACCCACTGATATCTCCTCAGGCAGCAAACTAGTGAATTTTTTTTTAATCTAGATGTCCAAGAATAGCCCTTAGTAAAGTCCGTTTCTCATCATTTTCCTCTCTGTCCTCTCCAGAGACATCAGCATACTATATAAGCTCCTGTGTGATTAACTTATCGTGCTCTTTCACTGATTTTAATAGCTTACTGTGCTCAGGTAAGAACTGGGAGGTTGCTAAACTAAAAAATCAGCATTATCTTTCTCCTCTTTGTTAGGGATCCTTTAGTCCGAATCTTCAGAGAGTCTTTGGGAAGAGAGGAGGAGATTCTTTAGAGGTCGGGGGAAAGACAAATGTAAAACTAGACTCCCTACTTCTTTCCTTCTACATATATTTTTTATTTTTTTTTTAAAGCTGCTGGGTAAAATGAAGGGAATTGTAAGCCAGTCAATAAAACCTTAAAGAGGAAAAGAATTATAAACTGGTCAATGAAAACTTAATCCCCACACATTTTTTAACAAGTTATTAAACAGTTGCTTTATAAGCACCTTTGGGACAATAAAATTGATAAGCAGACAGTATAGATTTATCAAAATCAAACTGGCAGAGAATTTTAATTTCCTTCCTTGGAAGTATAGCTAACTTAGTAGATAAAAGATGAGCGGTAGATGGATGTGGTATCTTTACATGATTGTTTTTTTTCATGCAGTGACTGCATGTGATATTCTTGACACTATCTTACATATCATTCATAGAAAATGGCTGGGGAACTCCACATGAAATTGTTATAAAGCAAACACACAAATGGTTAAGAAAACATCTCCAAGCGTAGCTGTTCATGGTTCACTGACAATTGAGAGAGCATTTCAGATAGGTCCAGTGTATCTTCTGTTTGGTTTTGTTCTGTATTTTTATTAGGCACTTGGCTAGTAGAATACAGAGAATATATTTGTGGACAATAGCAAGCTGGGATTTTGCATTATTAGCATGTTGAAATTCAAGACAAGTGGTGATAGGAAATGACTTTCAAGCTGTGGTCTGCAGACCCTCTGAATCCACTGGTTTCTTAAAAGGAGTCATGAACGGTAACTAACAAAAGCAAGCCTATTATCTGTAGGACTAACTTCACTACACAGGGTCCTGTGCCTCCACTGGAAACTTAAAGGGATCCCATGTGGGAAAAAGGTTGGTTGAAAAGCAGTTGTCTTGTCAATTCGGAGAGACAGTCCAAACATGACAAGTTGAAATTCCAAAAGGTAAGTGCAACCTGCTATGTTTTGCATAAGTGTTGAAAGAGGAATAAAAAGCTAAAGTAATGTAGCCAACAAAAAACTGAGGTTCATAGTTGAAGGACAAATATAATCTGAGATGTGTGAACAAGGAATGTAAGAGGGGACATAGCTGTTATTCTCTGCTTAGCACTGATGAGGAGTCGGGTAGACGACTGTGTGCAGTTTAGGGATATTAGCTCTTTTCTCCATTTCTTTTTCTCCGTTTCATTTTTCTCCGTTTCATTTTTCTCCGTTTCATTTTTCTCCGTTTCATTTTTCTCTGTTTTCCTTTTTTCTTCTTCTTAAAGGATGCAGACATCTTGGAGTGTGTCTTAAGAAAGCAGCTGTAACAAAGTACTTTGATAATATGAACTGCAAGAAGATTTTGAAAGTGACTTTATTTCATCTCACAGGAAAAAAACAAGGGTTGTGGGAGAGACATCTCATGGTAAATGAAAAGCTTTGTAGGAGATGCTATCCTCCATTAGAGGAGGGCAGAGAAACAGTGGTAAGACTTAGAAGGATAATAGAAACGTAAGAACTGTCTTAAGTATGCAGGTTTCTGTGGCAGCTGCCTAATACCCTGCAGCTATTATGTGATTTAGCCCTCTACATATTCTCAGTAACTTGTTGGTGTGCATAGCTAGGCACTGAAATAGATGACTTAAAGATGTTGTGGAATAGCTTTTGAGATTACAGATTTCCAGAAACAGGTTAGACACAAAATAGTCACAAGGAGGATCTAACTATACCTGATTGTATCTCACAGTAGGAATTATGTAAGGTGATCTTTTGAAGTCTCTTCTAGTTCCTCCTATAGTTTTACTAGCATAGGAACAACTTGAGTAAAGGGAAACTAACAGGCTCTTGAAACAAAGTGTAGCTCCTCAGGAATGAGCATTCATGTGGAAAAATCTTATGCCAGAGAGAAATAAGGTGGTATATTTTTTCAGTGGACTTGCTTGTGACCAGAACCAACAGGAAGGTATTGGTAATCATGGGAGTAAAGTTAACTCTGTCCAAAGAAGATCGAGGCATTCTCAGCCATTTCGACCAATCTGTATGGGGTCTTTTTCCCCCCTTATCTCTCCTTAATAGGATGAGGGGCAATGGTTTTAAACTAGAGCAGGGTAGATTTAGATTAGACATTAGGAAGAAGTTCTTTACATGGAGGGTGGTGAGACACTGGAACAGGTTGCCCAGAGAGGTGGTGGAGGCCCCATCCCTGCAGACATTCAAGGCCAGGCTGGATGAGGCTCTGAGCAACCTGATCTAGTTGTAAATGTCCCTGCTTACTGCAGGGGGATTGGACTAGGTGACCCGTAAAGGTCTCTTCCAACCCAACATGTTCTAAGATTCTATGATTTAATAACTAAAGTAGTCGTACAAAAACTGTTGTCCTCTTGATTGCATTTTGATTCACTGGAAGGAACAGGTTCTCATATGTCACCTAACTGGGGATCAGGGAATCTCAGTTGCTACAGGCATCTGAGTAATGCTAGTATTCCAGGCTGAAGTATTATTGTTATTCCTGATGGCTGTTGAGCGTAGCAGCGAATAGAATTTGGGCATCAAATTCTGTGAAAAGAAGCAAATCCTATTTCATGATAAACAGGTTATGACAGAATTAAATCTTAGTTGGTTTGTTGTTTTCCCAATAGAAAGGATATCAGATTTAATATAACTCTGATTTTTAGAAAAAGTTGTGAAAAATTTCTCTGTACGTAATTATTATTCTCGCATTATCATTTATACAATAAGTACTGTAACACTAAAAAACAAACCAACCAACCCACAAAACACTACCTAATCCACCCTATTCCTGTGTAGCTGGATTTGATTTGCCAGTTTACAGACCTGCAGATAAATCTGAAGGAACTGTAGATCTTGATGGAAATTTAATAATTAACCGAAAGAAAAGTAATATTTAAGACACGAAGGGGACAGAAATCTTGGCGTAAATGACTTCTCACCCCTTACACTGGGCAGGATCTGTGCACTGCACTGAGGCATTCCTCAGATACAGGGTCCACCTGTCCAGTCTTGATTTCCACTGAATTAGAAAAGCTTTCTAAAAGTAGACCAGCATTTAACCTCTTTGGAGAATACAGCCTCAGCTTTTAAATCTGGTTGTACCTAATTTGTTTTCCTGTTTGAGAGTTGGCTGTGGATCATGGCTTGTTTCCCAGTAGCGAATGAAATCACATATATGAGAGAGGTAAAATAATTTTTCTCATTTGTAATTTTTGTTTCTCACAATAATTATACATGACTCTGTCCAAATCTGTTGTGTCTTACATTATATCATGCTGTTTGCAGAAATGGTGATTAATGCTGTTTGTGAGCTGGGAGGGGAATAAGAGTCTAAAGTCTGCGTACATTTTGTGCCTGTTGGTTTGTCTGCCTTCATCTGGTATTTGGCATGTCTTCCAGTATTTCATGAGAACAGAAGAATAGCCATGTTCTGGTCAGGCCAAGTGTCCATTTAGTTCCATACTCTCTCCAAAGGCAGCTAGTAAAGATGTGTGGGGAGAAAAATGTAAGAAATGCATGAAGTATATATAGTGATTCATTCCCATGGTTAGGTCCCTTAATTAGTGGTTTAGGGACCTCCTCAGCTAAAGGTTGCACCCAAGCATTTGTGTTTTAAATAATCAGCAGTGGGTCTGTCATTCAAGAATTTAGTTCTTTTTTGAGTCCATTTGTGCTTTGTGTGTGTCCAATGTCTTGCTTGTGTCCAATGATTCTGTAACTCTAGTATACATTGTGAAGAAAAAGCATTTCCTTGATTGTTGCAGATCTACCATTTTGTGGGCCTCCCACTAGGTTTTGTTGTGAGAAATGGTTCCTTGTTGACTTTTCCACACATCAGTCATTCTGCCTGGTGTGCCTGGTGTGCTTTTCTCTATGCTTTTCTCGTTGGCAATTTTTTCTTCTTTGCTGAAGATATCAAATTGTTTTGGTCTTGGAGGGTTTGACAGTACTCCTGTTGAAGAGTCAACATAACAACACACTGAAAGCACCGCCATCTACTATGTGGCGAAGGCACTAATTTTTTTTTACTTTGCCACCAGTAAAACTGAGTTAAGATTTCTTTAATTAACCAAGGTTCTGTGAAGGCTGGTTCATGCCTATGCTCATATATTATAGGTTAGGTGACATCTATGAATTAAGGAGGAATTGTAGTTGCCAACAAATTGTAGTTCTGAAGTGATGATAACTTCCACAAGTTACTATATTACTGAAGTTCCTCCCTTTGTATGCTGTACATAGTCAATGGTGAATGCTGTTATTTGATTAAAGATATTTCCATAGGCATTTGTGTTGCTAAAAGCACTTACAATAGCTCTATTTTTATGTTTTTTCCTTTTATTTTTTATAAAAATTTGAGAATAATGAAGACAATCTTATTATAGCATCTTACTTTGAGAAACATGTTGATGAACAGCTGGCGAGGCTGAGAAACAAGATGTTATGTAAAATTTCAGTTAAATAGGAATGTACTTACTTCAGAATTTTAAATACCAAACATTTGGTTTTAGTTCCAAAAAGAGTCCATCCATTTACTTGATCGTGAACTGGATCTGAGCGGCGACCCAATCTGTTGAGCCTGTGAGTGGATTGTCTCCGAGTGCCCTAGCAGTCCAGTTGTGCCTCACTCTTTGCCCATCAGCCAACCATACGTGCCTGTCTGTGGTTTATCAAATGCTCTGTTACTCCCCGTTTGGCTATGCTGCACCTTTATGGCCTTGCGCAAAGGAGTGAGGGTATTTTGGGCATACATTAGTGGAAAGGACAGTATGGGTGTAGCATTGTGGCAGGTTTGGAACATACAGTAGTGCTATGCAGTGGGGAGGGTTAGGGAGTGATGGGTAGTGGGAAGGGCTGGGCATTGCAGCGCTGCCAAATGCGAGCGTGTTGAGCATGAGGTGGTGGGTGGTGGTAGAAGTTCAGCAGAGAGGCTGGTGGGGCAATGTCCGTGTGGCGTGGCAAAGAAAATGTCCGAGTCCTGTTCAGTTGTTCACTCCTGTATTAGGAGGAAACGGCATTGTTCTGTGTTGTGAGGCATCTCACATAGCCCTTCCTGCCCGCGTCTGTTGTGCACCCTTGTTACAAGGCATTGGCCTCCCTTAGCTGTTAGGTTTCTAGGCTGGGATCTATACGTGCTTCTTTCTCTATGTAATTTTTTTGTTCAGTAGATTGATTTCAGCCATCAACAGAAAGGCAAAATTCTCAAAGCCAACAGGGTACCTCTATTTTACAAAAATCAGTGGCCAGTTGGAGGAGGGACTGTAAAAACATCCTGGGAGAAGTCTTGATCAACTGTGAAGCACAAATCTGACAAATATAAGCTTCGTTAGTAGCAGAGCTCATGGAACTACTTGCTTTAATTAGTTTTCTATAGCTGAGGAATTCTTTACCGTATAAGGGTTTATTTCAGATTCATGTTTTCCATTAGCAGACAAACACTATAAATTTTAATTAAAATAATTCAGACTTCACTCCTCCAAAAGCTGATGAAATATCTCTCTTTGTTTTGAGTGATTTCTTCATGTATTGTATTAGGAGCCTTAATGGTGAGAAGGATCAGTTGGATGACTCATATGTTCTTACTGCTTGCTAGGTTGCATGGAGGATACTATGTATGTGTAGTTTGCAGCTCTACACTAGAAGTTGCAAGTTTGTGCTAGACTGTGTCGTCATCTACTACATGTTATTTGGAGCTGCATAGCTAGAAGAACTTGAACTGGGTAAAGAAAAGACCATCCTGGAGAGCAGAATAAGGACCAGGTTGGCAGGTGAAAGGTGGGGCTGATATGTGGCCTGCTATGAAATACTAAACTTAAGGGAAAATGTTTTACTTATCTTTCCTCTGCACGTTTGTCAGCATTGTTTTGAGTTACGGAATTCAAAAGCAAACCACAGGTTTTGGCAGATAGGCCAGTGCTTTCCAGCTTAGTGATCATAAATGATGACTTAAAATGTTTTTTTTAAATAAATCACTTGTTCTATTATCTTATAACTCACACTATGTTTAAATTAGATTATTACAATCCCTTGGCTCTTCTGTGTTTTAAATTGTAAAATGTCCCTTTTCTTTAGAAACAGAGAAATCCGACTGGCAAGGTTTATAGGCCAAATAGGTCAAATTTAGTAGTATTAAAACTGTATATAAGTATTTTTAGTGTTTCAAAATTAAATTGCTCTATAGTAGCCAGTAATAGCTTGTGTCAGTTATTCCCATTGACAGAAGCAGGACCAGTTGAATTAAACCAATGTTTAGCACTTTTTAAAAATTTACTTAAAATATGTAACATTTTTGTTGTTGCTTTAGTGGTTTGGTTGTTTGGTTTTTTTTTCTTTCGTAGCCAAGCTATTTCATATTATAATTTTATATTTGCTTTGCTGTTGATAAATACCAGTCAAAGAGCAGTGGTTTGGGTGGGGGGTTCTTTGTAGCCTTTTTTCTAGGCATTGTTCCAAAGTACACAGCTAAAATGCTTTATAGGTTTTGTTTAGAGCAGGGCTTTTAATGGAAAGATCACCAGTGAGTCTTTTTGATGTGATTTTGCAAAAGCTTGATTCTAGTTTTTCCTTCAAACTCACCATTTCAGTGGTGGAGTGTGTCTGTAAAAAATACTTGTTATTGTCCTGCATACTGTGCTTTAAAGAGGATCAGAGAACTTCTCAATTTCTTCTGAATGTGTGATGCTTTTGGAGAAGCCTGGTAATGAGAGAAGAGCAGAGAACATGAGAATTAATTGTGTAGAAGGCTTGAGAGATCGTCTTGCTGCAATGAATGTGAAGCAGAGAGCTTCCTTTGGACTCTTGGGGTAAGCTTGTACCCTGATCTGCTCCTCTGTGCCCATGACTGAAGTTTATGATGCATGGTAGATGCCTTTAGGCAGAGAATGGGTAGCCAGCTTTTCATTAATTTGTAACAGAGAGACTGGTGGGAATGTTGTTCGATGTCATGGAGAGCTTGTAGTGAATTCCTTCAGCGTTAAGCAAGCTAAAAATAATACTCTAGAAAATGTATGCTTTAGCCAAACCCTTTGTTTTCTGAACATCGATTATAACAGGGGTTAAAACAATGCTATGAAAGTACAAAGAGCAAGAAGTATCCTCCCTCCTTTTATTGTAATCTTAAAACAATAAAGCTCTTGAATGTAAAGATTTTAAATTGTTCAGTAATGCATATGTAAGAGTGATTTGGGGAATTTGTGCAATTTAAAGATTGTGTTAGAAAACTTGTGTGGTTTTGTAAGCTCTTTGTATCCTTGTAACTATTTTTATGTCCCCTTCCCACATGTTGATTCTGCAAGGAGACTGGGGTGGATGAGCTAGCCCATCTGTCTGTGAATAGACGAGCTGCTGGATCCAGTGGCTCCCAGTAGGCAGAGCTAAGGAATAATTGCACACTAGATAAAACCAGTTTCCTCAGCTGCTGTTTGGAGGCATAAAGTTTCGAGAAATTTCAGTTTCCACAGGAAAGGGAACAAAGGTAAGAGCCGTTGGTACAGCCTTTTAAAAACTGTGGTGGAATGGGTCATGGAGGGAGAGCTGCCAGCATGGGGAGTGAGAACAACTGTTGGAGGGAGCAGAGATGATGTAGGTGAGAGGCCAGACACAGCTGAAGGAGGCTGATTGCAAGGCAAAAGGAAAGCTTCCAAAAAGCAAGTAGTGACTTGCAAGCAGGGCATCTTGGCTACGCACAGATTTCTTGATCCAGTCCCCAGGTACATTCAAGTAAGGGGGGAACCAGCGGCAGCAAGCTATCTGTATAGGCTTTAATATTGCTGTGAAAATAGAATGCATTTATATAATTTTTAAAGTAAATTTTAAAAATGTAGGTCTGTATGTTTCTTCCTATTTTCAGAGAGCAAAGGTGTTAAAATGCTTGACGAAGCTGCGTGTTTCAGCTACTGCACGTCCTTGAGGAGGAAATGGTCCATGGCAAGGAGGTACAGGAAGAAACCTGTCCCCCATGAAGGTTTCACACTTTTCTCACTCAGGAGGGAGGCCTGGACTGGAGCCGTTTCCTGCAGATAAATGACAGCACCCTTTTTTTGTGCAAAGGAGAAAAAAAAAAGGGAATTATTGGAGTATTAACCTGTTCTGCTGTTCAGCCCTCTTTGTGCCGTGGGGAAAGGGAGGTTGGCCCTGACCTCGTTATTTGGCTCATAGCACTCAAGGAGAAGAGTGTGGAGATCTCATCTCTGTTCCAGAGGCTGTTCTTATGGCTTTGAAAGGGAACAGTTGCAAACCTCTCTGTGGATCTCATCTTGATTTAGGCATTTGTTTTTCGTATTTGTATTGGGGGAGACGGGGGACAGGAAATAGCTGCAAGCTGACCTAGTATCACTAATTTAACCTGGTGTGTGTGTCCCTGAAAGGGTATGCATTAGCTGCAAGTATTCTGTTTTTAAACCAGTTTTACTTTGCTAGCCTAGTTCCTCAGGGCAAAGCGTACTTTTGAAATCGCTGTGGTGGCCGGTTGTGATTGGTTTTGGTGGCTGTGGTATAGTTTGTGTGGCTGTGAATTCATGAAGAAAGAAAATGAAAATACTAGGTGTGAGGTTAAACTGCATAAACCATAAAATAAACTATATGCACATCAGAATGTTTCAGCCAGATGGATTTTCGTGGTGTGGAGGTCTGTGAATAGAGCTGCTGTCACTCGCATGGATGAGGGTCTGGCAAACATAACTCCTCAACTTTTTTTTTAGGTAATACTCAGAAATAACAAAGATGCATTTATCAGAAAAATCCTTCCTTAAAATTCAAACAGGAAACAAATGGAAATCCCATTAACATTGTGTTGAACCAGGAAAATACTCTTAATTTACAGATATCCTTTTGACTGAATACAGGAATGTATTTGTTTTGTAAAAGGGTGTAGAATTATTGAACTTAAAAGCTGTTTGGGGCAATGTAAACATATTACTTACCCAAAACACTTAAGCAAAGGAAGTGTGCCCTTCATGCTTTCCCTTAGGAACTAATGCTTTGCTTTAAGTGGTAGTAATTTACACAACCTATAAATACAATAAGTAATGTAAACTATGAGGGACTGAAGGTATTTTTTTTTTATTCCTTCCTCTTTTAAGGAGTGTTTTTCATCTCTTTACTGCTCATAGCTTCATTACAAGAGAGCGCTGTATTCTACTATATTTAAAAGCACTAATAGGAATTCCATGTTTTCTTATGCTTAGGCAATAGTCTTAAATATAATTTCCTACTGTTTATGATAATGGTGGCTTTAAAGTCATGCTTGATTGTTGCATAAACATGTCGTAGAAAGTTGCCATGAAATTTTTTTGTTTGTTTTTTGCTTTGTTTTTGTTTTTTAGGAATATTAAAAATGTATTTTGGCATCATGGTTGGCCTCACAGCTCTCCTACGCAAAGCTCAAACTTGTTTTGTTTTTCTACTGAAATTAGTTATCATCTTGTGCTAGATTTTATAACAAGGACTTTTGTTTTATAATCTAGACAAAAACATTCAATTTATTTTATACCAACATTCAGAATTAAAGAAAAGCATTGTTGCTCCTCTTTACCTTTATGAGTATTAAAGCACCTTCTCCCACCTCCACTGTTTTTTTCCTTCCCATTTTGGTTTTTTTAATAATTTTTCTAATTTAGGACATTTCCACCTTAGATCATCTGTGCCACAAATTGAAAAATCTTCGTCCAAAGTTAATGTTTAAAAGAAGTTTTGAATAAGGTTGTCCTTCCATACAGGCAGAAAAATGGGAGTTGCATCCCTAGCAGGCTAAGACAAGATTCATGAAGAAATGGAGGTTTTCCATAAAGCTGAAAAGAGGAAAAAAAAATAAAATAAAAAATTGCTGTCTGTGGCCAGACTGTTAGTGTGGAGGTAAGGAGTTGTTTCACCACGGGCTCTCCAGTACTACAGCTTTAGATTTTACCTGGCTGAAAGGCATTTTTGCCTTCACATCTAGACAGTTCTTTGCTATTGAGCGCTTTGGCTCGTCCACGTAGTGTTGGATCACTGTCCAGGTGTGAAGATCCAGAATAGCTTCCAGGTTTAATGTATTGTTCTGTGGTTACAGAAGATGCTTTTTCTTCATCTTCAAACAGTGCCTATTGGGCTATTTGTTTTTCCATTCTTCAGCGTTTTCTTGTCTTGGCATTGAATGTTCTCGATAACCAGGACTTGGACTTTCAATCAGTAACACCATGGTGCTGGAATAAAGTCTTTGACCAAAAAAGGCAGACCTAGAGTAGTAGGGTTCTTGAATGTTAATCATTTAATTGTTCAATGGTAGGTAGTTAATAAGATTAGATAAGTTAAAACTTTAAATGAACTCAAAGAAATTCACTACTAAGAATTTTGACTGCAATGCTATGATAAACCTGAAAGTCAGAAATACTTATTTTAATGAAGAACCTACTTTTTGTTTGGTTTTAACTAAATGTGGATTTTCCAAAAGTTCCACAGAGCTCTGATTTTGAAGATGCAGAAAGAGAAGGTTTCCGTTTTCCTTGTTCGATAGCAGCAGCTGCCTCTGAATTTTCATTCTTGCTAGCTGATAATTATAGGCAAGACATTTTAACAAGCCAAATGTGATACGCATCTTAATATTACTCAATAAAAACATGAAAAAACAACCAAGTGTGACTAAAGTGTATATGAAACTAAGTCCCTGGCCTCACAGGTTCCTGATCGCTGGTCCACATAATCCTTAACATTGTCAAAGAAATGATTGAGGCAACCAAACTGACCAGAAAGAAGCTTCCCTAATCAGGCTTTGAAAAACACATACAGATCATTTTGGAGCTTGGTTGTAGGGTGATCATGGAAACATTATATATTGGGCAGGAAGAAAACAACGTTGATTAGAGAAAATGAAGTAGCATTTAGTTAATTGATCTTTGATTCTAGTAATTAAAAAAATACTTGTTTCGGGAGCAAGGTGCTTTTGATTGGCTCTCCAGGATGCCATTATGTTAGGCACAAAGGTTTGAGAGGCAAACTTAATAGTGATGTATGCTGTCATCTAAACCTGTTAGTCTTTCATTAAAAGCAAACTCTTAATGCTGTAGGAATAAAAAATAAGAACTCTTGTTATAGATATATAGGCTTTTAGAAGTATTTTTACATTTGAAAATATGCTTTACAGATAACTAGACATGTAGTATGACGTAACATGATATAAGAGATATTGATTCACATTAATTTCTGAGAAAAATGTTATAGGTGCATGGAATATACACAGAAATAAACAGTACTTAATATTAGTTTCTATGGCCCTTTTTTAATTCGGTTGGATTTTGAGTTAATCATTAGGAATCTTTCATTAGTGTACTTATGCGTATAGTCTCCTAAAACCTCTGTTAGCATGTGAAGAAATTTTAAGAAGTATATACAGTATTCAGAAGATAAAGAAAGGACAGTAACTGGTAACTGACTGAATTTTTTAAAGTAGCATTTCCTTTAGATGACTTGCCAAATGTGGAAACTGGAACACTGTACCTGGATGCACAATCCTGAATGGCCTTCACTGGATGAACTTTGTTTCCAGAAAAACAGAAAAAGTTGCAAAAACTTTAGTGTTTATTCTAGTATATTGGTATCGTTGCTGGGTATTCAGTGATTCTGAAATAATCTATCCTGCCTATGACTTTTGAAGATACATGTTTTCTGTTTCTGATAGAGGAAACTATCTTCTTGTTACGTGCAAGTCACGTTTCTGATATCCATCCTCAATGCATGATTATATGTAAACCAATGGTTTTGTCATATGATTTTATTTTCTGCTGTGCTTCTGGATCACTGTCTATAACCTGTTTCTTGCTTACGTCAAACATTTTGATGAGTCGAAGGCTCAAATTTATAAATCCCAAGGCTTATAAATTTAGAAATTTCCCAAGGCTGAAATTTATAAATCCCAACTCTCTCTGAGATATGTTTCTGACCTTGATTAAGAATTTGGAAGATGAAAACTGATTTTAGGATCTTAACAGTGAGTGCCCTAAAAATTAAAAGGATGTTTAAGATTAATTAAGGTTTGATATTATTTAAGACTCTATATAGAAGAACACCAGTTCTGTCTGATTTCTGGTGGCTAAAAAAACTGCTAGAGAAGTAAAAGAAATGTGTTTATTTAATTTTCTTGTTTTTTACTCAGTCAGAGTAGTGGCAAGGACAAAATAGTCCATTCTCAGGAGGCAAACAGAATAACTAGCCTTGCTGATGCCTATTTTATTGGATGGCATAATCAAAGTGGAAGTGTTGTTAAGCATTTGACAAATTCCTCAGTATATGTGGTAGAACAGGATTTCCTTCTGTTTTAAGTACCTGTCATCTTGTTTAGTTATGAAAAGGGGGATCATTCAGCTGTGTGCATGAATTCTCCTTTGATCCGAATCCTCCTCTGATTTTTTTTCCTTGTTATCCGAGTATTGGTACAGAGTAAGATTAAGTTCCAAGCCACTGTCCCCCTCCTGTAAAATAAAAAACAATCTTTTCTTTTTTCTTGGTTCCTGTTTTATTTTATTTCCTTAATTTGCTGTATGTTGCTTGGTTCATCCCTCCTTATTTCATAGGAGGCATTAAATAGCTGCTGTGATATTTTAAGAAGGTATGAAGGGACTGTAATATGGATTTCTTTTCTGTCTATGTATGTTAAAATCAATTTGGTGGTTGCATGTTACGATGCTCCTCCTCCCTCCCCCACTGCTGGAAACATGAGTGGATTAATCTAGCCCCAGATTGCTGTACGAAACCCCTTGCTCTTAAGTCAAAAAAGTCAGCACAAGTCTGTGAATCGTTTTATGAAAATACCGGATTGAGTTTCAAGCTTCAAGTCCCTGCTGATACATTAAATTCTTCATGGTATTGGCAGGGAAGAAGCAGGGGACCTTTCTTTATCTGGATAAATCGGAGAAGTGTCAACTCCAGATGCCTTGAGAGAGAGACTCCAGACAAGCTTTTAGTACAATTACAGAAGGACAAAGTGGAAGAGACCCATGGGACTCCTATGTGTATTGTATTTCATTTAGCCTTTTGGTCACACTAACAGAAGAAAAACCCTATAGGAGTCTTTAAAGTATATATGTTTGTAGTCTTTTGAGTATAAATATGGGGTGTTGCTTTTTTTTTTATAAATACGCATATATGTATAAATGTGTATATGCATGCTCTAGTATTTTAGGAAATGGTATTGGCAGAGGGTACTTAAGCTAAAAAAATTAGAAATACCTCTCTTCCAGTGTCCATAGCACATGGAAGAAAAGTCAAGACTCTTCCTTGGGACATCTCCCAACATTTGAAGAAAGTGGACTCACGTGGGACTGACACATAACTGAGCGTGGAGGCTCAGCTTTGATGCTGTCCTGGCATCAGCAGGGTTGGACGTGGAGGAGGGAGTTTGGTTTGTTCACCTGATCTTTCTCTGCAGACAGTTAATGACTTGCCTAATTTTCCTCTACCCGCAGGGATCCTTCAGTTATTCTTTACAAGAAACTATTTTAAATGAAAAAATAAATCTTAAAGTCATTGTTGTTTACATTTTATTGATGGATATGGTAATCATGTCTGCATAACCTGCCTACTTTTTATGTATAAATAAGGATATTTAGTGTATTTTAAACCTTAGCCAAGCAATGTTGCTTTTAGTGTTAATCATTTGTAATGTTTCAGTGGCTTTAATTCAGATTTGATAGGAACGTTTCTTCCAAAGCACAATGCTGTCTGATCACATGCTCACCATTATAAATCTTCCTTTGTGACTTAAGTTACATAGTGAAATTGAAAATATATAATTATGATATGCAGCAGGTCCTCTTTGTGCCTTCTGACTTATGGAATTGGTTATCCTATGCATTTTGAATGCAAGTCCTAATTAAGTAACGTCACATAGCAATTTTGCTGAGCAGAATCCTTTTAGAACCCAACAGTGTCCTTTTGCTGCGGAAGGCAGATTTTTTTTCCTTATTTGTATAGTTTCTTTTTACATAAATTATAAGCATTCTGTTATTTGAAGTAGATTTCTTCTGCACCTTTTCTGCTTATTCACTCTAGGAAGTCTCTCTCATTCTCATTCACATTCTTTGTCTGTTTCATCTGGGGTGTCACAGTGTTTCAGCACTGACCACATATGAGACTATCCATGTTTAACCTGGTTTCCACTGTTGCCACTACCAGTGTGGGGTAAAACAGACGAAAATAATGAAGCTTCTTATTTTACAAATGAAGTGGTGTGGTTCGGCGTGGTGTGGTGGGTTTTTGTCTTGTTTTGTCTTGTTTTGTTCTTTGTTTTTCTTCTTGTTGAGCTTCTGTTGTCCATGTTTCTAGTGCTAATGACTGTGGAGAAAAATTTGAAAACACCTCTTAAAATGTGAGGTTATCGCGTATCTCTGGCATCCGCAGTTTTAAGAAAATACCAAGTATTGGGAAGTTCACAATAACATTGTAGGAGTTGGCAGCAGTATCTGGTTTCTTTGACGGATTCATCAGTTTGGTGTGACTAAACCAAAATTTTTGGCCTTTCTATGATGCGTCCTCATAGATGACTAATTGTTACTTTAAGCTCAGAATTAAGTGAAATTAAAAAAAAAGAAGAAAAAGTGTCTTTCATGTACCCTGAGCCCTCCCCGTGAATTTCTTTCTCAATCACTGTAGATAATGTCACTCTTGCACTCTTATATATGTAGGTCAAATGAAGTTCCGAGGTAATGTCCTAAGGCCATAAATAAAATAGTTAACAAGAGGTTCATTTAACCCATTATCGGATAATACTCAGTGGCGTAAAGTACAGAGAAAATTTACACTGATGCTTTCATAGTTTCCACTGCTTTGCATCTTCAGGACTTACTGGGTCAAAAGATGCAGTTGTTGCATTTAATGGCTGTCAGTGGATCTTCCCTTCATTAACTTGTCCTGTTATTTATCATCCACAGCAACCTGGCAGATTTTCTCAGCATAACTGCGTCTTGCGTGGAAAAAAGTGCTTTCTTGAATCTAACATTCCCCGGTATGCTTTGATAATGTCAGCACTTGTATTAGCAAATACAGTGAAGAGTTGTTATCTATTCTTCCTTTCTGTGCTTATCAGCATTTTATAGAGATCAAAAGAAAATATGTCCTTATCACTTAAATGTGTGATCCATTCAAAAGATGCTGACTCTCATACTGGAATTTTCTCTCAACTGCAGAGCTCCATGATGAAAGTGTGTATTTTCTGAGTTGTTCTGCGGGATTTTGCCACTTCTGCCTAATTTTTAGAAGTTACCTCACAGGCCATAAAATGGATTTTGGCTCTCTGGGTAAACTACTGGAACATGAAATGATGACCTTTGGGAAGAAAAGCTGGATTTTGCTTTGCCTTTTTAGTTATAGTGGATGACTTCTCAAGCATTTATTAATGATTTCCATCTGACAGCATCTTATTTTTTTATCTTACTTAGAAAAGAAACAAAAACATTCAGCAAAAAAAGCTTCTTAGACTCATGGTGTTTTCCCTTTGCACTTTGGGATACTGTTACACATGCTTGTGATTATCCACTCTGCAAACAATTGTCAGAAAAATTCATCTGTTTTCCAAGTCCCACAGAAGAACAGATGTGGAATTAAATTTCAAACAATGTACTCTTAATCACTTACATGTGGACACGAAATGAACTGGATCTCAGTGGGAACTGATTGGATGCTTTGTTAGTCGAGCGTGGAGTGGAGAATTTGCATTTTTCTTAGGCTTCATTCTCTGAATGGTCCTTTGAAAACAGCACTAATAAATGTAAAATAAAAGGGTCTGTTTCAGATATTTAACTCTTTCTTTAGGGCCAAAACCTCAGGGGACCATCTGAATGGGGCTGGGATATATTATGTGTATGAATATGAAAGAACGATTGTGTATATATGTGTAATTTTCTTCCTTTTTTTGAGAGCTCTTTTGATGCTGTAAAGGATATTGGGGAGTAAAGTAGCTGCATATCATCTGTGTGCTTTCAAAAGCAATGATTTAAACCAGCCAGCTCTGCCTGTAAGAGATTTCAAGTCAATTTTCAATTGCTGGAATACCATAAGAAAGCAATTATGTCAGAAAACTTACGCATGTTGTGTTCTAAACCTCAGCCTTCGTTGGAAAAATCACTTAAAAAGGTAGTCCATACAACTACTTCAGAAAGCTGATTTTGGGGGAGAAAAGGTTAGTACTTAGGGACTGTGGAACTTAACAGCTTTAAACTTTACAGAATTATAATTTTGAATCAGGGCATTGGACAGTTGGCGAGACTTGAGGAATTGTTGGATTCTTATTTTTGTAATGAATTTCTTCATAATTGATAAGAAAGCTTATGGAAACAGGGCTGTTGATAATTGTTCCTAGTGTGATTGCCCTCTCTCATATCTGTATAAGTCGTGAAAAATAGTGTCTACTAGTAGGAATCTGCATTTTCAGTTGCTGCAGAATTGAAACCGTTGTTAAAATGTGTAGCTTATACGTATAAGATTATTTTCAGTTATTTGATCCAGCGTAGCCTGGAAATAATTTGCTTTCCTGAACTTGCAAAAAAAGGGGGAAAGGGGGAAGAACCTAAGAAATTTGTTGTGTCTTAAATTTTGACAAACTTAATTAAGCAGACAAGATTATGTCTTATTTCAGGGTTTAGAGAGGTTCCTTGGAAACTTTTAAAACCCCCTTTGAAGTTTTAAAATTAGCCTTATCATATTGTATTGAATGGTTAAGAGTGCTGTGAGCTGAGCTGCAGATAGTTTTTCTCTGGAAAATAATAGAGTTGCCCCCCAAACTTGAAGTGGGGTGTGAGGAGATTAACAGTGATGCATTTTCCTTCCTTCCAAGGAGCAGGAATGGCAGTCTTCCATCTCACTGCCTTGTTGGCTGTTCCTTAACTTCTCACCTTGCACATCAGTGACTATGTTTATTCTGGTAGCAAGCAAATGGCCAATGCCAATTAAAATGATCATTGCTAATAAAATAGCAAAATACAATGTTTTGAGAGATAGAGAGAACAGAAGGAACTTTCAGAAATGTTTGTTATGTTCCAGAGAGGTGTTGTCTCTTAGCTTGACTGCTGGAAATATCTGTGAAGATTATAGCAGAGTTTATGTATTCTTTAAAAAAATCTTTCATATGGATTTCCTGAGGCTGTTTTGCTTGTGCTTTGTGAAGTGACCAATTTCTTCCTTTTCTTTGTTTTTGGGGAGGTCTGCTTGACCTTAGTTTTTCATGTTTTGTTTCAAAATAACTTTCTTTCATGGATATTACTTTGTTTATACACTTTGCAAAAGAAAAAAAAGAGATAATAACATTCAAAATAAACATCTTCATACCCCCATGTCTTGTTTTTTAGCTTTTGTCTAGAATGACATAAATGGCTAAGTATTTCATGTTCTTTAAACATGACTTTGTGTTATGTAGCTGCTGTAGATATCTTTTGCATGATCAAGAATTTTAATAAATGCAGTTGTCTGCTGCCTTTAATAATCAAAAGCATGCAATACAGCCAGTAGTTCTGTATGGGGCTGGTAAAACTCAAGTAAGAAACGGCATTTTTGATGTTTTAATACTTTGAGAGTATTTTAAATGGTTTTAACAGTGAGGCTTGGGGTGGCTTTAAGCTATTAAATACATACTTTCGGAGAGGTGATTGGAAGATATGCTAACGTACTTTAAAAAATATACAGATCTTTGGATACGACAGCCTTTGTAGGGGAGTTTGTTCCTTTGTTATTGCAGGTAATCAAGTTGTATGCAATGCTTTTCATCATGTCATCAGCCTCTGACTTAAAACTCGGAAGGTTTGGCTGACATGGAGTTAATTTTCCCTCATAGTGCTGTGCTTTGTATTGGTAGCTAGAAAGGTGTTGATAACACACCAGCGCACAGCATCAATGCTGCCTCTCCAACATTTTCCCCTCAACAGTAGGCTGGGGGTGGGCAAGGTCTTGGGAGGGGACACAGCCAAGACAGCTGACTAAAACTGACCAAAGGGATATTCCATACCATATGATGTCTGCTCAACAATAAAAGCTAAGAGGAAGGTGAGGGCAGGGGGCCATTCATTACTATGATGTTTGTCTTCTGGAGCAACCGCTATGTGTACTGAAGCCCTACGTTCCGGGAAGTGGCTGGACATCACCTGCTGATGGAAAGTAGAGAATAAATCTTTTTCTTTCCCCTTTTCATCCACACATGGCCTTTGCTTTTCCTTTGTCTTTACTAAACTGCCTTTGTCTTGACCCACAAGATTTTTTTTCCATCCTGTTTTCTCCCCGCCCTGTCCTGCTGAGGAGAGGAGTGATAGAGTGGCTTGGTGGGCACCTGGTGCTTTTTGTTGTTGAAAGGCTGTTGCAGAATCTTGCTCTTTCAAATGGTTTAGAAATCATTTCTTAATTTGCATCTTAGGTGTATTCACAGTCAATTCACAGTTATTTTGTTCCTGCTGCAATGTTGGCTTTTAATGTAAATACCTCTTCTTTCTCCTTGCTGATTAGCTGCTTACAGTAACTGTGGGAAACAATTATACTTCATTTTTGTCACCATTTTGTTAGGCTAAAGAAGGCAACACAATATATTTTCTTAGGTCTCTACCCTTGATCAGTGCCGTATTCCTTCTGTGTTCCTAATCCAACTTGGATTAGGAACACCTGCCCCTCGCTTACGGATAATAAGAATTCTTTATAGTGTTCAAAGTAAGACCTCAGTGTCCTCTGGGCTGATGATAACTTTTTTGATATATTCTAAGATTATACTGGCATTCATTACCCCCATATCTTGTTGGAGGTATTGCTCAACAGGCTCAAGATCAGTTATGAGATGCTTCTGAAGGTCTTCCTCTTCTCAGAACGACGTATGCATATTAAATAATCATTCCATAGGATTCAAGCTACCAGTAAACTTTAGAACTCTGTGAATCCGGTGGAGAATGCCATCTGAACTGTAAATAATTAATTTCTTTTTCCTAATTCATTGCTTTAATTTAGAAAATCATTGTTTAATGAGAAAGTACAGTGGTTTTTTTAAAAAGTTATAAACCGAGCCCAAGTTAAGTGAACTGATTCATATCACCATCTCAGTTTCTCAGTTGGAAACATGAGGAAAGTAAGTAGTTGATGAAACTTAAAGACATCAAAGAATTTTAAAAGTTCTTGCATCAAACTTAAAAGTTTGGGTCAGGTATACACCCTCTCATGAGTTTCAGTAAAGAATTTTAGGGGGTGATCTTACAATTACCATAAACTTTCTTGCACATTGAATACCTACCTTTGTGAATGTAAAGATTAATTAGTGATAGAAGATAAGCAAGAAGGAAGCCCAAGAATGCATATTCAAGGGAAACATGTCTAACTACAATTTATATTCAATTATTTGTAGTTACAATTATACATGTTGGAAGTAGCCATTGAAGACAACAGTCAGTTTTACCCTCAGCTGGGAAAAAAAAAGTCGGGTAGCCTTCTCCCTACCAGCCATTCCTATTTGAATTGAATCCTTCATGGATTATTCTGCAAGTCCGTTATTTGAGTCTGAAATTGGCCCATGGCACTCACAGAATGGTAGGGGGTTGGAAAGGTCCTCTGGAGATCATCTAGTCCAACCCCCCTGCCCTCCAGTTCAACCTTACAAGTACCTTTGTATAGGAAATGCTAAAGGTAACAATCAGTATGTCTTTTTAAAGAATTAATTTGTAATAATCCTGAAAGGGAAAAGAAAACCAGAAACTGAGATTATCTTTTTGCCCTCTGAATCAGGAGACCTTTTTAGATGTGATTCTCCTCATTGTGTGTACGTCTATATGTGGAGACAATCTTTCACAATCTTCTTTTAGGTGGTAAAAAGAATAGTAGAAATCTCGGGGAAAATAAAATGTTATCACTAGGAGCTCATAACTTGTCAAGAAGTTATAACTCAGTTTTACTGAGAAATGTATTTTAAAGAATAATTTAAAGATTTTTTAGAGGAATTGAAAGAATAATTAGAACTTCTTACAAAGTGTGTGCTGTGCCAGTCTTCAAAGAGTATATTTACTGGCTTCAGGAAACACTAAACCCAGACGTTTTATTTTTTGTATTACCAGGACATTTTCTGAAAAGAAGATCGTCTCTCTAGCAGTATTTAAGCAAATTGACTCCAGAGAAAGCTTAAAATGACAAAAATTAAAAAGGCAAAGGAAAGCTGCTTTGTGGTAAACAAAACCACAGTTAACATATTTCTTAGTTGCTGTTCAATTCCCACCATCCCCGGGGCTAGCTAATTCTTCCATCTGCAAACCGAGTACAGTTTTTAACTCTTACCAAGCAGTGGCTAGCTCATTTCCCCTTCCTTGGATTAGCATCAAAGGAGTACCTCTTTGTGGGCTTGTGGGCTCCTGTTGAAAAAGCAGGCTGGGTGGAGATGGCTCAGGACTTTCAGAGGTCTGTAGAAGTCTGTTTCTGCAGGAGCAGGAAAAACTGGGCAAATAAGACTTTAGTAAGACTTTTCATTTCCATAACATTATTTTACTGAAACACTTAAGAAAGACACATGGAATGTTGCTCAGGTTCTCAACTCTATTTAGTTTTTCTTTAAGTTGGGTTTTGGTTTTGTTTTTTTACAAGACTGAAGATCAGTTCTGAGACTTGAGCTGGAGAAGAGGTGAAAATAAAGAAGTTGATGTGCGCTAAGCAGTAGTTTTAGCTTTGAATTAAGGTCTTGAGTGCACGATAGGCCTATTGGTTAGACAGTGTTCAGACAGACTATTTTCAGTAGAAGGAACTTTGCTTTGAGGTCAAATTGAATGGCCTAAGCTTTAGATTTTGTCACTTAGCAAAATCATTGCATGAATCACTGGAGTGTTCCATGATTAAAAAGCAGCTTTTCACTGGTGGATGGACACAGGTAGTACCTGTGGGTGCTTTTAATTTGATAAGCTGCTTTTTATATGTATTTATTTATTGCATCTATGAAGATGAAAGCTGTGAAGAAGGCATGGAAATTAGTCCAATATAGAATATATCCTCAAGGTAAACAATGTTGTTTTCCTGACATCATACAGTTTGAAATTGTATTTTTAGGACTCTTAACAGCTTGTTTGTGTCTTAGTAAGTCAGTCCCTAGTTCTGTATTTGGTTGCTTTGTTAGATATCTTGTCTTAAATATAAAGGAAGTTGAATGTTAAAACAAGTCTGCTTTTGTTTGTGGGGGAGGGGAGGATTGTGCCTAAGGCAGCTTTTTCTTTAGTTTGAAACCACAAAACAAACAGGTTCCTAATTTAGTTGTGGTGCAGCAGTACTGGAAAACACAGGAATTCTGTAAGGCAACTTGGACATTTTACTGATTGTTTCATTGATTTGTAATAGTCACAGCTTGTGTCACCAGGATGATACTCTGACTATAACTTTGGCCTGAGAAGTAAGTGTTGGACTGAAAACAAAACAAACCCCGCAGCTGCTGGTTTGAAGAGTGTGTGTGTTGTGTGTGTGTGAGAGAGAGAGAGAGAGATAACATGTCTTTTTTTTCCAGACTGTTGTGATAGGAATGCTCTAGAGTCTTCTGCAACAGGCTCAGGCTGTCTACCAATTAAATAAAGTAGTGCATTAATGGCTTATGCCTTAGCAAAACTCCACAGTTGCCATCTCCCAGGCCTTCAGGAAAAGATAACTGAGCTGTCTCTTTTGGAGTCGTTCTGTTCCACTTCTGCCAGCAGACGGCTTTATTTGTAAACTTATCGTTTTGCAGGCCACAGTGTGGTAATCTGGGCGCAATTATTCAGATGCTAATAATACTCACCAGAAATTTTTATTTATTAAGGCAGCTGACATTTAGGAAGAATAGCCTGAGCTTGCCAAGTGATTCTAGCTGATTGCTGAGGACCATGCTGCTGGTTAGAGCATTGAATCGGCAACCCGGGTCAGGGCCGTCAGGGACCCTGGGGCACCAAGGGACCTCGGCCTCCCTGGATCCTGCCCGCACTCCTGCCTGGGTCCAGGAGCCTGTTTCAGCCCAGCCTGGGGCCATCAGACCAGCAGCACTGGAGCCGTGTTACTGGTGTGCCTGTTGCCCCGGGATTGACCATCCACGTGCAGGCAGCAGGTAGCTGAGCAGTGCTGGCCTGGGGTAAAGCTGCTTTCTGAGTCACTTCTTGTCAGGTCCCTCTCAGTGGTGGCCAAGCTGCAGCCACCTACAGCAGCTTTATGGCCAGAATGGAGCCGAGGAACATTTTTAGTGACTGTGGATGTTCTTGCTGGAGATACTGCTGTAAAGCTACTGGGTTTGGCTGCCTTGGGCTGGTGGAGGTAGTGGGCTGTATAGAGCAAGACCAAACCACTGGCTGTGGTGTAACTCATGGTGCTGCCATGGGAGGGTGACGTGCCTTTTTTGCTTTGCCTTCCCTGTGACACAGCGATGTGACTCAAGAAGCATGATGTAAAGTGATCTTGTTAAGTGCATTTACAGCCTTCAAAGTAAACAATTTATGCCCTTTTGCCGTGATGGGTAACGCTAAAGATAAGAGCTCCCACTGATTTCAGTGAATGTGGGATCAGGCTCCTGGCTGATGTTTCGTATTACTAACTTCAAATAAAGTTTTATGCATAGGTAAATGCATAGAAGACAAAATTCATTTTAGAGAATAATGTTACTAAAAATAAATTTGCGTATCTTTTGCTTCAGTTAGTTAAACAAATGTGGTAGTTTGATTCACTTATCACTCGGGTGCTTATTGCATTAGGTAACAGGCTAAGAGGGATCTTTCATTCACAGTGCAGGTCACTTAATGCTTCTGTATTTACCCTGTTTAGTTTTGTGGGAATTCCTAGGATTATAAAAATGTAATATTTGGTTTAAACATTTTAATGATGTGTAAAACTATGCTGTACCTCGTTCTTGGTTAAGGTGGTGCAGTGGGAAAAGAGGCATTAAGAGCAGGGATCAGCAGTGTAATAGAAGTACATCTGGCTTTTATTAGGTGTAAACTTCAGGGCAGGTGCATTTGGGTGAAATATTTTTTGTAGTGTAAAAAAGTGAGACTTTTTGTTCTCATTGAAATAGCTTGCAAATTACGTTGCTATATATGGTAAGCTCTTTGGAATTTGCTTTAAATTACATACATACAGATATGTATGTAGCATGATCATGTAGATTAAAAAAATTAAGTAGATAATGCAAAAAGCAAAACTGGAATTTTTTTTTTCTTTTGTACATTTGTGAGAAACGGAGAATAATCAGCCTCAGAAGAAATATTAAAAAAAATTTATTGTATATCTCAAGCTGTTAGTTCCCTATGGTGTTTAGCGTTATAATGAATTTAGAGGTGTTTTTTTTAACCTGCGAGCAGTGTATCCCTAAAGAAAATACTTTCCCCTTTTTGTTTTGCTGTTGTTTCTGAATGTAGCCTTATTGATGCCTATGAAATAGTACAGGGTTTTTTATTTTATACTGTTCTGCGTTGATAGCAAAAGACAAAGAAGGCATTGAATGCATTATTTCTATTCATAGCGACATAACTGGTCATACAAACCTTCCTGAAGTAAGTAAATATTTCTTTGATTTGGATACTTGTTGTTATATAATACATGGAAGTATCGCACAGTGGTATATCTGAAGAAAAAGCTACTTGAAAAGGATGTTTTAAGATACAGCGGATATATCTGTGTCCTTTTTTTATTTTATTTTTGCTGGGGAGCCTAAGTATACCGAATTCCTATTGTGTACAAAGCCAGGGTATGTGACAAGGGGATGTTATCAAACCAACTGTGTTCTCTTAACAGTGTCCAACCTATTTGCTTCTCCTGTTGACTGTAAATAAAAGTTTAAATCAATGACTCTGCTTGGTATGGAGACTCTTTCTCCCCGAACTATGCTAAAGCATTTCTCCCTTGCAAATGAAAATGGAGCTAAAAATGAAGAATGTAATGTTTTCTTCTCTCTCTCTCCTCTCTTTTTTTTTCCTTTTTTTTTTTTTTTTTTTCTTGGGGCAGGGTGTGTGTATTGCTGCTGCAAAATTTACTGCCAGTTGAGTAGAAGGGAAAAAAATGGAT
Source organism: Larus michahellis (assembly GCF_964199755.1). NCBI lineage: Eukaryota > Metazoa > Chordata > Aves > Charadriiformes > Laridae > Larus > Larus michahellis. The sequence continues at coordinate 25,767,448 of NC_133930.1, forward strand.
TTTATGTATTTTTGCCAACTGTTGTAGAAATCCATCTGAGCTATTGCAAAGTCTGTGAGAAAGAGAGAGCGAGCATACATGTGTTTTTCTCATTCTGATTTGTTTGGGAGGATTTGGGTTTCATTTTGGCCATCTGTGGTACAAGGAAAGTGCACTCTGCCTGTGTGGTGATGGGGCAGTGGAAGGCATGTGGAGTTTTTTGTTAGCTTCATCACAAATGGGGTGGCAAAAAAGAGCCTTTCTTTTTAATATTATACTTGCTTTCCATTTTTTTTTTTTTATTTGTTGTGTGTGGGTAAGGAAGAGCATTGCTGTGCCTTTGGTGGGTGGTTGGATCTGTGAGAGAAGGCTTTTCTACAGCCTCCTCGTTGGGCTGATCCTGTCTCACCCTGCCCGTACTGCTTCTCTTTCTTAGAGGGCCCAAACTCCAGGCAAGGAAATTTTCCTTAAAAGCACCACTTAATTGTAATTGTCCAAGCAATCCATCATTTTTACATACTTAAAATTGATCGTGGATTTTTGGGTGCTTGAGTCTAAAAGAAAACAATTTGGCCATTTTTGTTCATGAAGCATTGTCTCTGTCTCTGCTAACACTGCTGTATTTTCACGGTCACGTTAACTGCTTTTGAGGCAGAAGAGAAAAGCTGGAGTAATCACAAGCTACTTAGCCCAGTCTGTTGTTTTTTTCTTCTGGAGGAATAATCTATGTGCCAGGAATTCAGAGGCCATTTTAAGTCGTGCTTGGCTTTCCAGTGCTCCCAATATGTTTTCCTCTGTCCTTGGCAGCACGCTTTATTAGGAGTTCTGCACCAACTTTTCTGTTGTTAAACCATCTTCACCAATGCCAAATTATCTCTTTTCGTTGGAGTCTTGAGGGACTTTCTTTTTTTATATAAGGAGAGGTTCTTCATATATCCTGTCCTGATGTATGTATAAAAATGTAGAATTTGTTATTATTCTGGGAAATCCTGTAGTTCAGCATCACTGAATCAGTCTTACCTGACCTTTATCACCTTATTATATTACTTTTTGGTATTTGGGATCCAAAACTTGATGTGGCATTCTAGATGTGTGTTCCTCAAGTTGGCTAAGGGCAAATAATCACTTATTAGCAGGAGCTTCGCCTGTAAATATTCCCCAGGATATGCTTGGCCTTCGTCGCTGCCAGGGCTAACTGCTGGGTCATGTTTATCCCTCTGTTTGCCCAGGCCCCCAGCTACATCTCAGAGGGTAGTCAGTGCCAGCCTGTCAAAGGGATTAGCCCATCTCAGGTACAGGACTTAATGTTCGTCTTTGATGAGTTCTATGAAATGCATGTGTGGGATGGTGGAAGGTGTTTGGAGGTGCATTTCATAAGCTTGTGGGGTGAACGTGCTGCATAGTTTAGGTTTTTATTCCAGTGGTTTAGGAACTTTTGAAGTTCTTCCTAAGTCATACCTGATTTTAAAGTGTTGTTATAAATCAGAATAGAATATACAAATAATTTTAAATGTATTTTCACATCTTGGCACACTTTGTTAGTAAAACAGAGGAAGAGAAAAAGATGCAATTTTGTGCATGCTTAGTGGTTTATGTGTTACTCCTTCACATGTACTTATTTTTCTTAGCTCCTTAGTGGTTGGAGTGATGTCTAGAATGCTGCATTTCTAGCAAAGCAGAAGTGTCCTGGTAGTGAAATGTTACCCATGTGCATATAATCTCTTACAAGCAGAGTCGTACCATTCCAGCCACCAATACTAATAGTAAATATTGTTTTAATGTTTTTGGCTCTGTACCTTTCTTACATTTTACATCAATTATTTCTCTAGGTATTGCCAGACGTCTGAAGTGGTTGACCAAGACCTAAGGACTTGGAACAGTGGTGAGTAAATGAAATTCAGATTATATTATCTGGTATTTTCACATGCTCTCTGACTCTGAAGTTTGACTGCTGTTTGAGGAATGGAAGACGTGCAGAAGGTTATGCCTTTTGAATATTTTCTTCTGAGTACCGAGTTCCTGTTCAGAGAATTCATCTGACTTTTTTAAGCAGAGATTTTAAGAAGGTGAAGAGGAGGTAGTCTCAGTGACTGCTTATCATAAGTGAAACCTCCTTCCCACCACCACCTTGATTTAGAAAATACTGAACTTAAAGTATTTCAAGCAGAATAGTTCCATCTATACTTGTTGAAGCAGTAACATATCCTGTGATCCATTGTATTAAATGAATGATGCCTGAATCCAGACTTCTCAGAATCACACCAATGTATACATTAAGCAATTACAAAATCAGATACCATTCTAGAATACATGCAAACCTAAGGTAAGTTAATAAATTACTGCAAGCTGAAGTTTTTTTTTCTTTAAACCCCAAAGCTTATGTCTCTGGTTCTTCACTCCCCCTCTGCGAACTGTCGTGTCCTTTGTAAAGACAGATCATTTGGTTGATCCCTTACACCCTGCTCATTGCTGATTCTTTGCATCTGATGTGCCAATTATCTACTTGCTGCAACTACAGAAGAATGCAGAAAGGATCTAAGGAAGAACTGTAAAAATTTCAAATACTTTTTAAAGTGAGTTTTGTTTAGTAATGCATTTATAAATTTATTATTTGCACTTCCCTAGCTGTAGGTGTAGGCTGGCAAAGACAGCCTCACAAATGCAGAGATAAACTCACCAGCTGTTCATTGCACTTAATAGTAGTAAGAGTAGTAATAATAATACTTAAAACTTTCTACTACTAATACTAGTAATAACTACTGCTTTCAAAAAGCGACCATGTTTTCTTGTCAAGAGATAGTTATTTGGACTACTGTAATATTTCTGTTTCTCTGGTTTCCAGAGACAGTGTATGTGAAATATTTTGTATTTATGGGATCTTGTTTATTTTCAGTGCTGTTGGCAGCAAATGTTAAGCTTTTAGAAGCCATGCATTTGGTTGTATGTACTGTTGACTTTGGTGACCAAGAACCAAATGCAATACAGTGACAAACTCTTGCCTTGTTTTTGTCTTCTTTTTTGCTTTAATGACCTATGAAAATGATGTTTGTATAGTTCTTAATTTTTAGAAATGCCATTTAGTTAAAACTTTGAAGGAATTTATCAGTTTAGAATATTTACCTCCATGTAGTTCTCCTTTCTATTTCTGCTTGTATTTTACCAGGAAAAGCAAATAAGTGAATTTGTCAATTGATTTTTTTTATAGTTCCCTTTTGCCTACTGTTTATCTACCCCTGTGCCCCCATCCTCCATTGCTGAAAATTCTCAGGACTAAACTGCTGTATTTATGGTGTCATCAGTACACAAGTAGAATTAATTGATAGTTCCAAGGCACTTTCCATCCACCTTATTCCTCCTTCTTGGTAAGAATGAAACTTGTTCTTTCCTACCTCTGTAAGAGCTTGCCAGGGCATTCAAGAGTCCTCAAAAATAAGCGGTATGATTTCTGGTATTTAAATTAGTTCATTTAGTACTCTAGAATAAATGTTACAGGTCTTTGCCCACTTTGAATGTGTTCAGTTATCTGGGATATTTTTCGTCATGGTGCATACGAGAAAGACCCAAACAACATTCAAGTTCCCATAGAAAAATCCATCTTTTGTCTTTGCCCTCAAGTCTAGATCTAATAGGAGGCACACTGAATTTCAGGATCACGAAGAACTGTGCAAGAAGGAATTCAGAGTACATTGAACCTCATCAGCCAGGGTTTTACTTGCTGAGATATCTACATGTATATGGATTTATGTGGCTTAATTTACCTATGTGCTAGTGTGACACATTGTATAAGTCAAGTGTTCCACAACACGCAAGTGTGCCACTAATTGAAACGGATGTGTTAACTCAACAGGTAGTACTCCATGTGATCCCACAAAAAGCTAAAACCATTGTCAAGTGTCTTTACAAGTCTACGATGGACGATTCTGGTCTGTGCCTCTTCACGTATAAGGTCTGATAATACCATATGCCTGGTGTTCAGAAGTCACTTGTCCCAAAAATTCTGAATATAAAAACTGTCCTTCTGTCAACCTAAACATACGTATTGGTTAAGGGAAATTTAAAGAAAATATACTCAGTGTTTTTAAAAGTAACTCTAAAACTTGCTTATGACTGCTGCTTGTTGGTGACTCAAGCATGTTTAAAAGTAGTTTTATAAACAATTTAATTCATGCGAAGCAACTTCTAGTTTTTTTACATTTAATTGCATGACTTCAAACTGAAATAATTTCCTTCTTTACAGAGTGCTGATACTTGTTATTTTCTGATTAATATGGTGGCTGTTCTGGTGGGATGCTCTGATACGAGGCCCTGATTTACCGGAGAATCAGAAGATATGCATAAGGGCTATTGAAATACAGTTAAAATGCTATTTGTTTAGAAACTGAAGACGTGTTTAAGAGTTTTGTTGAACAAGGAAAAAGCTGAAGCACTGGCTTTTGCTGAACTGGAACTTTGGTCATATTACAGATTATAGTGAGATACCATACCAGACTTTCACAGCAGTTGCTAGGACTGACAACTGAACTATGTACTGCATGGTACTCTGTCTGACATTGGTACGACACACACAGCTTACATAGGTTTATCTAACAACAAATATAGGTATTCATTCTTTCAAGTTTGATGCTCTTTAAGAAGCTGCTAGTTAATAATTAAAGAGACTTCTTTTTAATTTAAAATTGCTTCTTGGGTAGTGTTAAAGATAATATGGCCTATTTTATAGTAACATGCCTTGGATCAGTTAGGAGGGCAGACCTGTAATGCTTAGCAACATAACAAAAACACTAGCACATGCATTAAGAATGGGAAGCTAACTTAAACAACGACTTGAGCAACTGTCAGCAGCAGTAGGTGGGAAGCCAATGTAGAGGCTCAAGTATAGCGGTGATGGTAAAATTGCACAGTTAATAAGATTAGCTCTGTGTGATCTAATATGTCGAAAGAAAATTGAAAATATAACTTTCCCCTCATAATGAAATATGTAAATAATAATACTTTCTCTAAGTGCTAATGAGCACAGCAAACACCTAGTTGTCTGAGTTTTCTTCTTAAGCATTACATAAGTTGTCTTGGGGAAACATTTGAAAATAGGTAAGCACTTAATTCCATAAAAATCTTCAATTCAGTTGCAATAAATAATTAATAAAATAGTAACTGGAAGTAAGAAATAAACAACTGAGATAAAAATTTAAAGGATAAAATTACCTTCTGATAAGCTCTTAATGAAATCTTCGGTATTTTGCTTACTCTTTCCTCTTCTTTTTCTCTCCAAGGTTACAATTTAATTATAAGAGCATTCACAGACTCCCTGACTTGTGTGTATGCTCCTTCTGTTGCAATATGAGTAGGATATGGGCTTGTAGTGCCTTTTCTGATAAACTTGAAAGATAGACTCCGAAATTGTATTAGGCAACAAAGCACCAATTATTATATGTGAAAATAATATTAATCAAGAATTGGCTGCTTAGCGCAGGGGTGCTAAGCTACTTCCAGGACCCACTTGTCACAGCTAACGGTGATCCGTGCTCCAGTGAGATGCCTCATCAAAGGTCAGGTGCTACAATGGATGCCCCTGTTGGATGTCTCTGGAAGGCAGCAGGTGTTTAATATGGTTGGGGAATGTTAGCCTGGGGACTCTGATGGTTGATAGTCTCTGAAGATTTGGAGGTTTGATCCTGTCTTTTAATAGCTGAAGTTTGACCAGCCACTTAGAAGTATTTTTGGCACAGGCTGACACATAGGTGCAGTTCTTGGACCATGGACTTTTGGCATCCCAGCTACTCTGGAACCTGCCAGCTGATGTGGCAAATACTCTTTTGTGCTACATGAAACTAAATGTTTTGACCAGCCAGTCCAGTTCCTTTTCAGATAATGATACTTACCTAGCTTTCCTGCATAAAGTCCCGGTTGGCACTGGAGAATGAGGGTTGTGCATCTGGCTTTTGGAACAACTGGGAGAAACCAAGGTGAAGGAAAGCAAGCAGAGTCCTTTCCGAGGGTCTTTCCTCATGTCATGATAACCAGCAGAGAAAGGAAAGACTTGGTTTGCTTAAGGTGTTCTAGCTGTCATCTTATGTATGTGCTGAACTTTGCCTCGTGGCAGTGCTTTCTGACTTCGGGAATTAGGTTCTAGGTTTCTGATTAAGCCCAAAATAGAAAAATTGTTAATAGTTCTGAGGTGACTAAAAGGTCCCTGTGTGTTAATCGTATGTAGTTCACAGCAGAATACATATGTTGACAGGGAGTTGACATTTGGGTTTTATGTTTTGTTTGGGATATATGGTTTTGTTTATATCAGTACAGTTTTGTACTATGTACATAACAGCACAGAGACAGGGCGGGGTTTTTGCCTCTGGAAGCCGAAAACAGAGCTGTCACCAGTGTTTCTGGCTTTATTGTTTTGTTTTGTTTTTTAACAGGTAGAGTAAATAGGAAGTTATAGATTTCTTTTCTATAGATTTCTTTTCTATAGATACTGCTTTTCCCTATAAGCAATCTCTTTTCTGTGTCTGTGCTTTGCCTTTTTTTTTTTTCCTTTTTCAGATAATTTATCTTTGTTTACTTCTTCTTTGGAGAACTTGAAGGTGTTTTTAAGCACTAATCTAAAATTACACCCCGCTTCCATTTAACAGAAATTAAAATAGCAGTGGACATTTTTTCGCTTTCTTTCCTTCTGTCTTATCATCAGAGGGGAAAGAGGATGAGTTACTGAGTTAGGAGTATATTAAGGTTCGGAGTTCTTTCCTTGGGAAGGCAGTGGGAACTTGCAGATGCTGTAAACCACACTGAACTGATAATTTGCTTATGGAGCAACAAATACAATGGCTAATTTTAATTTTGTTGTTTCTGGAACCTAGTGCAGTTCTTGTCGTAGAGATGCCACGCCACAAGCAGTGAGTAAATAGCAATTGCAGCCACAAGAAGGAGTGTGGCAAAGCGGATAGAGCTGCCTGTCCTGACTCTTGCATTCAATTTCTGCCTCTGTTATTAACCTGCTAAGTGATGTTAGGAAAGTTAATTCATTTCTTACTCTTTTTGTCTGTTTAGATTGCAAGGCTTTTTGTCCAGATATTACACATCAGTTCATCTCACTGTGCTTTGCTGCCTGTGGGGTCCTTCAGTTGCTGTAGCATTACTATTTTCACTTGCAGAGTTTCTCTTGTACGGTGATATTAACTCTCAGGGACGCACTGTGTGCCGTGGAATCCTGGAGACACTTGAATATTCCTTCTGCAAGAAGAAAGCTGGTAGTACTATTCAGAGCATGGTTTAATGTTGCATCTGGTCTTGCGCAACTGCAGGCTGATGCCAAAAGCGGCAGTACTGCTTCAGCCTGTTCTTCCCCTCTCTCACATCAGCCCCCAGCCCCAAGGTGAGTTCAAGGTAAGCAGCTAATTCAATAAAAAACCCTAACTGCCTGGGAAGGAAAACTACATCAGATGACTACGCTGGCGTGGCCTGGCTGAGAAACTACTAGATGTAACACAAGAGACAAAGAGGGAATAAGCAGCTGGAAGTAGGTGGGGGGAGTAGTACTGTTTCTTTCAGCAGCAGGTAATAAATACACCAGATGAGACATAGCATGAAAACCTAGGCTTATTAAGAGCTGCATTTTACAACCACATTTTGAATGTAGCAGAAGAATGGCTTGCAATGCATGTGACAGCCCAGCTTCAGTTCTGCTCTTGTTAGTTGCTGCTGCTGCATATTCTTCACTGGAAGAATATGCAGCAGCATATTCTTTTGTAATATAGTTTATCTTTTGTAATATAGTTTTATAATTGGTTTTTCTGAAGTAGCAATCATCTTTGTGATCCACATTACAATTTCAAGGGATATTTCTGATGCCTAAATATAGTTTTGATTGTATTTAGTTTTAATTTAAATTGAAGTCCACTTAATCTTGCAAATTGAGCTGACAGAAGTTGCTCTTGATGTGATATATTCTGCAGACTACTTGTATTCATAATTTTGCCTTTAAGCTCTGTCAAGAAACTTCATTCTTCTTTGAAAATGGCTTCTGTAATTGGAGTTGACTCTTGGAAGGGCATTTTTCACCCACTGCCCTTTCTCTTAAAAATGTATGCACCAGATTAGATTGGTTTCTTTGATCTTACTTTGTGAGCCTCATGTAATAAGATTTTGTGTTGAAGAACGTGTCTTTTCTTCCCACTCGCCCTAAGTGTCCATGAAATAAAGAGGGGTGAGCAGGGTGGAGGAAGAGAAGTGATATGTTAAAATCATTTTGGAAAATGTAGTGACTAACTTTAATCTAGGAATTTTTACACACAGCCCACACATGCTTGCAAGGATGTGAATATTTCCTGTCGATTGCATTCATGGGTGAGGTCGCTGAGTAAATTCAGCTAAGCAAGGGGAACAGTTCAGCAGCTCAAAAAGCAAGCGTGCCTCTGAGAACTCTGCAGCCCAATGGGGACCCCGGCTCTGAAGCCGTCTGTATAACTGACCTAGCCAATGATGTTGCTTGAAACTTCACATCTGTTATTTCTTACTGCCCACTTTTCTGGCAACAGCCAATCTTCATTTTTTCCATTATAGGCAGCTGCTGGAACTAAAAAGAGCTTGAGCTCATTTTCAGATGTGCTAAATAGACTGTGTTTTACCTTTATTTTTGCCCCCCTTCTTTCTACAACATACTAAAGCACACTGACTTACTTCAAAAGTATGGGATCTGTGAGTTGCGCGCTCTAGATGTGTCTGAAATTAAGCAGATTTGCATGCTAGTGCATGCTAGTGCATGCAAATGATTTCTTAGAAACGGGGCTATCATAAAGTCCAGTAAAAGAGCTATTCTTAAAAAGAATCTGTCAATGAAAGAGGAAATCTATATAGATTGAGAAGGACTGATTGTCAGGAATGACCAATATTATCGTTAAAACCTGCTTTCCACCCTGTGATTAGGGTTACATACGGAGAAAGCAGAGCAGTGCACGGACCTCAATGGTGGAGCCAAGTACTTTATGTCCAAGTAGAACTGAACTGCTTGAAAGAAATAGTTCCTTTTTAATTTCTTGAGGCTGACCTACCCTTTTTCTCTATGTCCCACAGAGGAATTATTCTCTTATATCCTTCTGGCCCTCTCTAGCTTAAGCTGTTGGAGGGAGCTGTTAGATTACTTTCCAAAGCTATTAAAAGGAGGGAGGTATTAGGGCCTCTAAGCAAGCTTGCAAGTAACCTGTTGATGGCTGTCCAAACCCATATGTCTAAATACATTGTGGAACTGAAGCATAAGAAAACAATGTTGGTTTTTTTCCGCCAACAATTTATGCACTCAGACCATGGAAAAAGCATTCAGTGAGAGTTATGAACTGAGAACTGGGGTGCCTGGTGAGCAAATGTTACTAGCTGAACTTTTTACAAATACCAGGGAACCACCAAAATCCCTACTTCACTGATTTTTAAAACAGCATGAGATCAATAGAGATGTGACTTAATCACAACAGCTGCTGCTACATGTAGTCAGGAATCCCTGACCCTCAAGGCCTGCGGTCTGATCGTGCTGCTGCAGTTCTGCATAGGGGCAGTGCTTCCCTCAGCCCGGTAATCACAGCACCGTGCAAGGTAATGGAAAAGGATTTAGGACAAAGAGTAAACAACAGGGAGAGAATATTACTGACTTTCAGTGCAATGGAGTAAATAGGAGGAATGGATGGGAGGAGGTGAGGTAACATATCTGACCCAAAGGTAAATGTCGTTTTAGGCTATACATGCCTCTTAAAATGCTTCAGGATGCCCATGAAAAATGTCTTTAAAATTAGTATCTTATTGTTCTGAAATATATGAATGGTATTCTGATGAAATATAGTTATTATTCCTGGTAATACTGCATACTGCTGTAATTGAAAAAAATTGCTATACCAAATGTAGGCTGTCATTTTGCAGGTTTTATGTCACTTTTTATCTTTTTTTTTCCCCACCAAAGCAAAATAGTTTTTTCTACTTGGTAGAAGGCTGCAATTGTCCTTTATAGGATCTTTTTTAAATCCACCTCTTAGACAAATAACACAGGAAGATAAATATTTTTATAAAGATTCTTTTGGGGATAAAATTTAGTGCAGTAGAAAATGAAAAAGTTTATAGTCTCTAAAGATTTGTAAATTTTATTAAATGAGGAAAAAATCCTTCCTTGCAGATAATTATTTTTTTCGTGTATTGGAAAAGTTGAGGCTGAGAAGAATAAAAAGAAATTCTATACTAGGGAGGTTGAAAACATCCCTTGAAATCCAACTAGTTTTCCAGATTGCGTTGAGCATATTTCTCTCTAGAAATTGGATACCATTCATATCCCTTTCCGAAACTGTCAAATCCGTTAGGAGTATGATAATAAAGTAGTCCTGCATGGACGTATGTCAAGACAACATTATATTTAATGCAATTAAAGCATTTTCTAGGTGTGCCTCCCTGGCATCTCGCCAGTCCATCCTCTGATGGCTGGTTGTCAAGCTGGTTTTCTTTGTTACTGATTATTTTTTTGATGACTTTTTCTGACAGCTGGAGGGACTTCACCTCAGAGGTACTGCTAGCATAATAATGCTTGTGAAATACAGAGGGGATGCTGCTTAGTCTACACATGCAATATTTAAATCAAAAGAGAATTTACCAAATGCCATGACTCTTGCTTGGAAAGTCCTTATCCCGTTTACTTTTACTTCTTTTAATCACCAGTCTGTGTTTACAGTTCCTTCTTATTAAAGGAAATCAGTGAACAGTAATGGCACACTAATTTGTGCTATGTTTCAGCAAATTATTTAAAAAATTCATCACTTCTTTTTTAGGATGGTACTCAACTAACAACAGTGAGATGGGAATTAGGATTAGCAGTGCAAAATCATAATATTTAACATGTTTTGTGACAGTCTGAAAGGTTGCTATTTTGTTCTAGGTCTAAATGTAGCTTGTTTGTATTCACGTCTGTCCTATATTCTGATACTCCGGCAGTGGTCTGCATTCACCGCTGTGCCTGTAGCAGCTCACCTGTCACTCTAACAAACCACTGCACATACATATACTGTGCCAGGGGAAAGAAGATGTTCATGGTGAATCACGATCCTTCTCTCTTCCAACTTGGCTGTGCTATGGAAGAGTTCACCCTAGGCAGAGCAGAAATGAAAGTGAGGTAAATAAGTTAATAAAAGTTCAGAGGAAATAGAGTAACTTCTGAAAGCACTGAAGGTACTAGAGAGGATCAGTCTTATTAACCAGAAATGATGTAAAATGGCATTTCATGAGATGATGGTCTAGCAAGACTGTAACTTAAAAGCTATTTCTGAGTCCAAAGATGTGAATAGACCCTTAGTGCTGTTTTCAAATGTGTCTGGAGGCAAAGCTCAGAATTTCATACCTACAGAAAGCCTGTCAGGAGTCTTGGGTGCTTCTAGGTATTTGAGTAGCCTTAAAAGAAACCTGGTTAAATTGTCACACTTTTAACAGTTTTACCTGTTGGAGCATCAAATAGCTCTGTGTACCATGAGCAACTTTCTAATGCTGAGTTTTATTCAGAATGATTATAAAACGTCATTAATACACATTTGAAGGGTTCTGCAGTCATCAGAGAAAAGGAATTATTCATCTGATGAATATTTGACTAACGTTAAGGAATGTAGAGATAGGTGTCCGTAATTGTCATGGTCTAAGGAAACATCCAGAAAGGAAAAAAAAAGGCGGGAGGTGAGACGCACATTTCCAGATACATAGGCCTTCTTCAATGATACTCTGGAAAAGGGAAAAGTTTCTGCATTCACTTATGAGTAGCAAAGTCTCAACTTATCTGTTAGAAACATTTCTGTTTTGAAAGTTGACTTTGTGGAATTTCACAAAGGTTGGTGAAAATTAAGAGAAGTAGATTAAGAAAGGGATGAACAGCAAACAAAACAGTCAAAAAAATAAAAGCCAGTGGCTAGAGAGTTCTTAATGAAACAAAGGTTGAAAGCTATTAATTCCCTGGCTCCCATAAAGTAAGTAACACTTGTTGTTCCTAGGATGGGAGCTAGCGAACTCTCAGGTGTCCAAGTGTGAGGCACGTAATCTATATTGCAAGAGCTTCTGAGGAACTTCCAAGGGTTGTGGTGGTGTCACCTCAGTACAGCATTGTGCCCAGCTGCTTAGGTAGCATAGTACTGGTATAGAAAGCATAGAAGAGAGCACAAAGCAGAAATACTTCAAAAAGTGTTTCATTAAGATGTTTTAAAACTAGACGGCAGAGAGGATGAGAAATTAGCTGTATGAGACATTAATCTGGCACACTGGAAGAAAACTGCAGGGCTTGCTTTCTTTCTCAGGCTGTGAGATGTTTGGGCTTGAAGAACTACAAAACCTATGATGAAGTGTTAGTTTCTCTCCTTATGCTGGATGCTGATGATAGAGAAGATATTACAGCTCCTGCTCTGCAAACTCTTATGCACATCGTTTAGATGTACGAGAACTCCTTCTGAAGGTGAGAATCTCCTGTAACTACAGAGAGTGACGGACATCTGTTAAGTGTCTGTAGAAATGGGACTGGGACCGATACTGAGCTGGCTATCACTTTGTTCCATTTTCACTTTTCCTTCTGGAAAAAAGAAAGTTACTTCTAATTTAAATCTGCTGAAGTATTTCGCATAAGTAAAAAGCTGAGTTTGCTCAGCTGTTGCAATACTTCCCTTATTGTAAAAATATTTTTAATCTAAACAGGGATTTTGATTGGTTTTTTCCTTCTTAACACAGGTGAACTAAAAATTGCCAACTTCGTAATGTATCATGCAAAAATTCTATTTTCACTTTGAATGAGTGATTCGCTTCATGTTTGCCATGATTATAGTAGTACCTTCCTCCAGGATTGTTAAATTTACTGACTACAGAAATTGGGAAGCCTTTGCCCCCATCCTTACGATTGTTGTTATGGCGGAGCGGCTGGTAATGATAAGGGCTTTGAGCTCAGCCCAGTTGCAGAGGCCATCAGGTTCATTTAGGGCTTGTTCTCACAGCTTAATAACTGGGTTTTGGTGAGAGCCTGAGTCAGACGCAGTCCATTTGTTCTGCTAACAGCCCAGCTGTGGGTATGTAAAATCCCCTTTCCCTGTGCTTCTTGCAACAACAGGTTTAATTGTTACAGGCTCCTAGGAACCAATTAGATTAACAGATGTTAAAGGGAGCCAGTTTCAGGTCTTGGTGGGAAGCAATAATTTGAGAAGACTTGTGTAAGGGCTGTCTGACACCTAGGTGATGAGTGTCTGGCTTTGAGGATGCAGGTGCCATGAAAATTGCATCACTTTTCTCCCCTGTTTGCTGAGGCCAGATGGGGACGTTTGTAAGAACAGCAGCTTGAGCACAATCTAACTTATTTTAGCAAACAACAGCATACTCTAGAAACTCATCCTTGGTTTTATGTTTCCTTTAGTGCATTCGGCTCTGTGGAGCCCTTAAACTTGTGCTTGCTTGAATCTGTCATGTGGAGAGAGTTTACTTAGGGGTCTTTTTGGCTTTCTTTATTATATGACAATAAAATTTGATCTATTAGTTAATCTACTTAATCCATTGTGGAAGCAGAATTGCTTCCTGCTGGATGCAAGCTGAGAGAAAGTTTTAGTACTTTCAGTGTTGGAAATGAGGACAAGGTTTTTTTCTTTTCTTGTTCCTCTGCCGATTTAA